>NW_009720122.1:0-82005 GCF_000703405.1 Apaloderma vittatum | reverse complement strand
ATTCCTGCCAGCCCACTTGTTCATGGGGGGCTGGTGCCTTCACTCTTCAACCTCATGCATAAATAACGTCTCTCTCAGCCCCAGGCTAGTTTCCTATGTGAGGAAAAAGCAATATCTAAGGCAATGCTGATCCTATAACAAAGATTTGTGACCTGAATGGGAAATAGAAAGTTCTGCCTGCTCTTCCATTTGCCCTGCTTGTGTGCAGACTTCCAGGGTTATTTTACTACAAAATTAGTGTTCTTTTTTCATTGGCACCTTCATTTTAAATGTTCTTCGTTTTGCTACGTTTTTGCAAGGATTCTTTCCTACGACATTTATGGACTTAAAAATACAGTAGAGAATTTTGTGAGGCAGAAGCTAAATTTGTCTAAGCCGTGGCCCTTCAAAATTTTCTTTGATTCGAGTCAATGAAAGATAAGAATTTTACTTTAAAGTTTTTCTGTTGCAAGATTTGAAGGCTGACGCATAAGCTTATTTTGATGCTTTTGAGATCTGGAAATACGTGTGGGGGTGGTACTCCTGTCTTGAACTTCACAATTTCTGAAAAGAAGAGGAGTTTCTACTTGCAGTCTTTTAAAATGAGATTTTTTTTCTATCCATGAGTTTCTATTAAAAGTCTGACTTCAATCTTGGCTCCATCTGTGGAGTCTCTGAACTAGGTGAAAGCATTGTTTCAACCACTAATTATTCCATTATGATCTTTCCTTAAAAAAAAAAAAAATCCACAACAAACTGAATGACAGAAGTAATGGGAAAAAACTTTGTTTAGAGAGCTTATCACACATGGCTTCACAGGCATTGTGGAAGTATAATGTAGTAAGAGGTTAAACTTACTCCTGGTGTACAGAATCAGTTTTTTTGTCTGAACTGCCTAGTGTCAATAAGCATTTTGACATGACTTATATGTGAACACATCATTTGTTTAGTCAATAAACCAATATCTGGTAAATATCTGTGCATGAATTTTGCAAAATATTTCTTGCACAAAAAATTTATTTTCCTTCCCCTGTTTTTAATGAGGAAGGAATTTCAAGAGTTTGAAAAATGAATGCTATAAACCTCCTATTCCTACAGTGATTAACTAAATGAACAAGTGATGTAAATTATATCACGCTGGCATAACTTCTAATGGAAATCTGTAACTTGCTTGAGAACTAGAGGATGGAGACCACTGAGTTCCTTCTAATTTTCTCTCATTTCTGTCTGTTGCTGCACTTCTCATTCATTCATATGTTAGGTGCGATAAAACAGAAAGAAGTGTCAGATGGTGAATAACTAGGTGAAGTGCTAGTGCTTCATCTTAAATTCTTATTTTTGTTTGTTCTTCTGCTGGAGCACCATCCTTTGGCTCAGCCTGGCAATTACACCAATGCTCATGAACTTCCTCACCTCAGTGCAGGGCTTTAAATTAGGATCTATGAGGGCAGAATGGTAAGAATCTGAAAGTAGGTAAGATTTCTCCTGGACCTGGACTAAAGATTAGGAGTTTTATATATTTTTTCTTTTATGACAAGCTCAAAGAAGGGACAGAGAATGATAGTGGGTTGGTGTTCAGATCACATCATTAGACATATAGAAAGCAGAAAATATTGGGTTTAAGGAGTAATTTATGGGACAGATGTAATAATACATGAGAAACTTATTCAATTAAGACAAACCTTGAAAGGAAAAAAACTCACAAAACCCCATGCAAGTGGTTTTTGGGTGACAGCTAAAGGGAAGAGCAATGTGAGCGCTATTGGGGCGATGGCTCACCATGAACTGCCAAACTACAAAGATCAGCATGAAGCTCTTGGTGAGCAGGGGACAGAGTAACTCAAGGTACACGATGATGTGATGAGGGGGAAGTTTAACTGACTGAGCTGCGAAAGGAGTGGATTAGGGTTGAAACCAATCAGATATTTAAATCTTACTTCATAATAGACAACAAATTTGGAGAAAGATATTTGTATGTAATTGATTGTACCTGCTAGATAATTCTGGCAGCTTAATATTAAGTTTGGAGGTTGTTTGGATGAGGACAGCCGTGAAATCATAGAGTCTGCGATCTCTGGACAAGTTCTTGCTTTTCAGAGCAGAAATAGCTCTAAAACGTGCACTAAACCAACCGAGGTATTTTGCAAATACAGTCTTCAACTGCCACAGAGAACTCCTAAATGACGTTTTCTGAAGGGCTGTGTCCAGTTGAAAAAAAGAATTACAATGATGTAGCAGATCTTGTGAGGAAAATGATTTCTGGATAACCTAGGGAAGCACAAGGTAGATGAAGTTACTACAGACAGGCACAAAATTGGCTGAAAATCCACATGCAGAGAGTCACTTGGTGGCCCAGAGTAAAAAATGGAACAGAGTCGTAATGTCGAACAGGGCTGTTCAGTTATCTGTCTTGGATCTGATTCTTTTCTGTGTACGTTTATTTAGTTTTTAATGAGGGAATTAGGGGGCAGGATATTATGCCAACTTTTCAAAGCTGGAACACATCTGGGAGACAATTTGGATGTGTTGGAGGATGGAAATAGAATCCTCATAATTCAGGGTCATAGAAAATGGAATCCAGAAGTTATCTTGAAAAATTGGAGAAATACTGGGGAGAAGATGGATGAAGTTTGACGGTTATGCTCTGTGGAAGTGAAAGCAGGAACAGCTGCCTACCCAAGCTTTGCAGGAAGCAGTCATGAGCTTCTAGTGGGGACTGTCAGCCGAACGTGGCTCTAGTATGTCTAAAAAGGCAAACATACGACTTTTGTAGGGGCTGGAAAGAATTATCATAAGCGCTCTACGGAAACACGATCCAGATAATGCTGTGAAACTGGTCTAAGCAGAAATGTAACCTGCCAGATGTAAGATAATCTTTCTGAGGTACTAGGCAAACCTCAGCTGCAGTGCGGTTGTTTGTACACTGCGCTTCAAGGTAGAAGGAGAGGAAAAGGGATATACTGCAGAAAAGAGAACTGAGAACTGTTTGGCATATAGAAAGACAAGCTTTAGGAAGGAAGAGTGAATTGGGAAAAAGAAGACTGAAGAAGGACATTATCCAAGATATAAAATGCTGTTGCAAAGAGGAAGCAATCCATTCTCCATGTCCACAGTGAAGGAAGCAGGATATAATCACATTGCATTGTACCACGAAAGACTGACATTAGGTGTGGGGTTGAATCCCATTAGTGTCACAACTGGAGAGTTTGGGTGTGGGGAATGATTGCCTTTGTAGGCTGTGGAATTCCAGTGGCGGAGACTTTCAGGACAGAAACCTGTCAGGACTGGTGGTGGGGCCCAGCAGGGCAGAAGATGACTTTGAGATGTCTTCCAGGCATCTTTTTTAAAAAGGTTCCTTTACGTGTTTATGATTTGATTAAAAAAAAAAAGCACAAACAATGAAAATGAAGAGGTTTTGCAAAGCTCAAGTTGTCCTGTTTCACTGCTTCTTGGTGTTGCAGTCTGTTAGCTGCTAATTTTCAGGGTAGTCTGGTTTTAGTGAGCTGGTGCTGTAGCTATTAGCGTTGGAAGTGGAATCTCCTATTTTTTCTTCATTCACATTTGACCTAAGGGTCAGCTTCCCTATAATGACTAACTACAATTCTTTACACAAAGAACCTTGGAATCAGAAACTTGGAATTTACAGTGTTTCTGTACTTCCTTTACACATAGATTCAGGAGTAGGATAAGCAGACCTTGCCACGTCCAATTTGGGGTATTAACCATTGTGCAGCTTAAGTGTTTGGTGTTGGTATATATCTATTTAGGTTTTTTAAGACTTGGAGTTTCTAAAAGTCACTTATATTCTCCCATGTCTGGTCCAATTCTAGCTTAGCAACAGGTTTTTTTGTTGAGCCTTGTGGTAGAAGACTGTGGAAGAGACCTATCATTTCAGCTGATTAAATGATTATATGAATCTGATATATTTGCTAATCAATTTCAGCTGAAGAATACATCATTGGACAATAAGTCTGACAAATGAATTGAAAAGCTCGACAAAATCTTTTTATACAAACAAGTGATGTTAAATGTGCAGCTGTTATCTGCTGCAGAGGCACTGATGAAATCTCTGTCTTGCAGAACAGTAAATCCACATTTTTATGGAAAGATTGTTTCATAAAAGCAGCAGGTCTTGATCTTTATGACATTTTATTCCCCCCTGCTTTTCAAATCAACATTTAATTTGAATTTTCTAAATATGGTTTAGTATTTTTATTCATTCACAACATGCACACTTCTGTGTTCTCATGGAGGCAGAAATGCATTCATCATAAATGATACAGAGTTTTGAACATATTTTAACAGAAGTACCCACAGTATACAGTCATTTAAAAGTAAATTTGCAAAACATTGTTTTGCAACTGAAATGAAATGCAAATGCTGAATATAGATACAGTATTTTGAATATGACAGATTACACTTTGCATTCTCAGTTGCTAACATTATTGTTACGAGTTGTCATGTGTGGCTGAGCTCTCAGTAATTCTGAATCCTCATCATGGAGCACAGAGTTTCTGCTATGTGCTTCTGCATTCAGAGTTGAGTAACACAGAACTCATAGTTGTTTTCTTGATTTTTATTTACTTTTAAATACTGGAAGGGATCAGAAGTTGATTAAGTTTAGCTTTCTCTCTATTCAGTAGATCTGGAGCAGGGTGAGGTATAAAATTAGTAGGTGGGAATACATATTCAGCAAGATAGAGTTTAAAAGAAAAAAAGAGTAGTTTCTGTGGGAAACACTTGGGGAGGGAGAAAGGGGAGAGGAAGGGGGTTGTCCCCAACTAATCCTGAGTCTAGTTTGCTGCTGGAGGCTTATCGCAGATATTTACTAGCAGCGATTAGGATGGTCTTGTTTCAATGTCTACAGGAGCAAGGAATATTTGGAATAAAGCTGAGATTTACCCCCTTTTAGCTCGTAGAGTGCAAACTCTGGTTTATTCTGTGTGCCTTTAGGGATCAGGTGAGGGCAGCTCTGCCGGTTGCTGACCACAGACAGCAACTTAAAACACCAAAGTACTGATAACCAACGTTAGATTACAGCAACTCTTACAAAACCATTTCTAGATTTGTAGAGCTATTTGTCAGTCTCAACACAATGCAATAATATCTTGCTTTTTTGCACGTGAGGTTGTCTGGTGGGTCTCTTGGGGTTCTCTTTTTTTCATGTTTTTTTTTCCCCCCTCCCCGTGTTCCTGATCAGACAGTAAGTTTGATTGTGCCTGGCTTTCATTTGCCATAATCTACCTGCATTTAACAAAGCTACTCCTAGTTTCTATTGCTACAAGTAGAGAGACAATCGGATCTAGTGTATTCATATTTATTCTTTAAAGTGAATTTGTATTTTAAAGGAATTGCATGGTTGGGATTAATTTAAATGACCAGTGGACATTGCTGTTGCCTCTGCCAAGGACAGGAGCAGGCATAATTCTCTGGCTCTTTAAATAAAGGCAGCTCTAGGTCCAGAAGGTCTTAACAGGGCAGTTTTGGAAGCTTGCCTTATGTCTCTATTCCCCAAAAGTTTTATTTTGGTTTTAGTATCCATAAGCAGGCATTGATTTTTCTTTTCTAACCTAATTTCCTCCCTGATGTATTTAATATCAAGCCAGCTCTGCCATCCATCTACAAATCACATTGACTTTAGCCAGGAAATTAGAAGCAGGCTTAATTTTTTTGGAAGGCAGAAGAATCTTAAACGACTTACTCCAGCTCTCTCTCATGACTCAACTTGTGATTCTGTTTGTCGCAGTTCCTGGCTCATGGACTTTCTCAAGGTATAAACTAGAGCATATTGCAGCTGACTTGAATTCTGGCAATCAGAACGGTGGTGTGTGTTGTTCCTTCTAGAGAAAAAGAATCTTTTGAAAAAATAAATCTAGAAATATGCATTTTTGTGACAAGACGAAGAGAAATAAAACCTATTGCATCAGTAGGAGCAAGGATATAATAGAACAACAATATATATTTACCAAAGAACCTTAGACTATTTAAACTTGCTACTAATTAATTACTGTGATTATCTCCTGAATTTCCTTGATATGATAAATTCCATGATCAAACCCATTTTTTGTAGAAGTCACTCCCAGAAAATATTTCCCGAAGGAGATCTGAAGTCTTAGTAAGTAGTAAAATATTAAAGTTCAGCCATCTTAATTTCTGACAGATTTAAAAATTATTTGAAAGCATTGTGATTGGTCCTGTTAAGCCTGTGCTAAAGGCGTGGCTCCCATGTGTTTCAGGCACAGCAGGATTGTTCCTCTCTTTTTCCTTTGGCTGCTGCTGTGAGCAGAAATTTATAGAAATCAGTATTTGGGAATGACGTGAACGCATTGTACCATAGAGGTCAATGTGGCACTTCAGGATGCAGTTTAGTGGTCACAATAGTTTTGGTTTGACAATTGGACTAGATGATCTTAGAAGTTTTTTCCAACCTTAATGATTCTATGATTCTAAAACAATGTCTGTATTTCAAATACTGTGTTAGTTTTGATCAATCTTTAAGACCAGCACACCAGAATGATGGTGTTATTATATATTAAGTATATATAATATACACATAGTATATTATTAATGATAGTACATACAATCTCATGTCCTTAATTTTAATGTAGCGGTACATTTTTATGCTACTTCAGGAGTAGTCAGATCAGCAAGATATTTTTAGAAGAGGAAGGTATGCCCCCAACTGAGTTTGTTCCAAAGCTCCTGAAAAAGAGAAAAGTCTTACTTTTGCACCATGCCAAATTTTCTTCGTGTTGGAAGAGCTAAGATTTACTGAGCAAAGACCAGATCTATGCACCTGGAGTATATGAGCATCTATATTAGATGTTACATGGTGCAAATCATTTGTAGCTGACAGCTTTTCTCTTTGGGCTGTTATCCTTTCAGTGTTTTTCCTGAATGACCAAGTATTCTTGCTACTCCTTTTATGAGATCGTTGTATCTATTCAGGATAATTTCTTGCTTGTACGTATAACTTACTTGTACATTCCTTGTAAACTAATCTAAAGACACCCTAAGGAGATATTTACAAAGATGACTCAGTTTAGTTGTATTTTTTGACAGATTTCTTGTAATGTTTCATTTATAGCGAAAGGAGAATTTATCAGATAGAAAAAGAAACCTGATGCTCTACAAACTGTGCTTTGCTGCCGAAAACTTCACGCATATGGCCTGGCTCTGTGTTTTGACAGCGTGTGAGGGGAATGCCAGATGTCAACTAATCGATGTATATAGAAGCTCCAAGAATGCATATTTAAGAATAAGTAGTTATCATTTTTCTTTATTTTTTCTTTTTTTTTTGAGATCCTGGAATGAGCTATTCAACAGCAATGTTTGGTTATGACTGGGGCTGTATCTGAACTAAAAGGAGAAGGATAGAGTCAGAGAGAGGTCTTTGCTTGATGGGAACAGAAAGTCTCGGAGAATTTGATAAGAATATTGAAAATGGATCAAGGGAAGGTTTAAAACATTATTACAAATCACTACTTAAAAAGTCAGTCGTGTACAACACCTCAGGATTTATAGATCAGAAATATAAATTTTAAACAAGTTAAAACTTTGCTATATATGTAAGAGAACAGTGGACTTCAGATGGCTCTACACTGTGGAAAGGTTGAAGATTTTAAATATTTAGCAAGATGTACCTTTTAACCTTCATTCCCCCAGCAAAGCAGTCTAAACTATCCAAATCATTAAATTAATCCTTAGTGGCCTCTGTAAAATCAAGATTTCATTTCTTTAGCATGCAAATGATACCACTAACATTTGAAAATATACGGTACAAAAGAGTCATCCACTGGTCTAGTTTGGTCTGGCGTCTTCAGCATAGTTACATTATAGACACGCAATATAAAAAGTAATTTAAAATTTATTATTGCAATTAGATGACAAGGATTAGCTTTCTTTAAAGAATAAAAAGATTAGTCTTTTTCTGGAAAGCATGTGTGGATGCACTGTAACCTGAATGATATAAGGGGAAAATAAGTATATTTCTATGAAAGATTTTAGTAGCACTTTGATTCTGCAGTAAATTTTAGGACTGCCTCTTTTTATTATAGTTCAGACAGGTCTGATTTAGCACAGAGCTGCTCAGCGCTTCCCTCTTTCAGAGGACTTGGTGCCAAGGGAGACCTGCCCATCACCCTGGCTCCAGCTCAGCTGCCCTTCTCCACCTCCTCAGCTTATTCCTCTGTTTTTTGGTGAGAGGGTTCCAGAAGCTCCTCATGCTGTGGGAGGAAACCAGTAAGTGTCCATGGCTGTGTCAAATTGCTTTTTTTTTTTTTTTTTTCAAAGCTGCGAGACGCCCGTGCCAGTGGCATGACCTGGCAAGTGGAGCTGAGCAGCCCTTGTGGCTGTTGCTTCTCTTCTGGGTGCCACATCAACAGGCAAACGTGCGTCATCATGTTATGCCTTTTCCTCCTGGCTGTTGCCTTTGTTTCAGGAGACACAGGTGGCTGAGGGATGGCCTTGGCCAGCGGGAAGCTCTCAGACCCCACTTATCAGCAGGGAGGTGGCAGTGAATTGCTGGGAACGTGCAGCTTCTGTGATTGTCACTGATGGTCAGCGCAGTCTGCTGTGATCTGCCTGGAGTAAGCCCCGAGCTCTTCCCCAACAGTTTCTGCTTGGTCACTTTGGCATTCCTCTATTCTGTCCAGTCCAGCTGCTTTTCTCCATCTAAAAATGTATTTTAAAAGCATCTTGGCTGAAGGAGCTGGGGTTCTTTAGCTTGGAGAAGAGGAGGCTGAGGGGTGACCTCATAAAGGTTTATAAATACGTCAAGGGGAAGTGTCAGGAGGACGGAGCCAGGCTCTTCTCAGGGATGTCCAATGACAGGACAAGGGGCAATGGGTACAAGCTGGAACATAGGAGGTTCCACAAAAATATTAGAAAAAACTTATTGGCTGTGTGGATGCCAGAGCCCTGGCCCAGATTGCCCAGAGAGGGTGTGGAGTCTCCTGCTCTGGAGACTTTCAAACTCGCCTGTACTTGTTCCTGTGTGGCTGCCCTGGGTGACCCTGCTCTGGCAGGGAGGCTGGACTAAATGATCTCTAGAAGTCCCTTCCAACCCCTGACATTCTGTGATTCTTGCTCTTCTGAATCTAGAAACTTTTTGGTCGTCTGCTGTAAGTGCACAAAGTCCAAGCAGGTCTAATTGAAACCATGGGCCAAGCTGGGGTCATGTCCCAAACTATCAGGTCCTTAAGCTTTCACACAGCTAAAATGATCAAAGATGCTGATGTGAGTAACTGGAAGATACATAGGGGAGGCTGGTGCTAAGTAACCTGAAAGACATCTCTGATTAAATGGGTTTTTGTTCTGGTTTTGAAACTGCCCCCGTGTTTGGGGAAGCTTTTGTTCAAGCCTAGGCAGCCTGTGATTAGTCTTTTGCTGCTTAATGAACCAGAAAAGGGCCTAATGGAGATACTGTTAAACTAAATCAAAATACTGTCTTTGCTTCAAGAGGATTTCGAGTTTAAATGCTTCTACACTGTATGATTTTAGGAAAGTACCATTTAATTTAGAATTAGGTGTATTTGCACTGTATCTTTGCGTGCTAAATTTCCTTCAAGTATTTGCAGTGTTTTCGAGATAAGGTGAACCAGAGTGTTGTAGAAAAATACACTAGAGTGTCCAGTTCACTGCTGTCTTTGTTCCATTTCGTATGAGCAATATTTTAACATCTTGTAAAATACTATTACTGAAAAAACATCAGTAATCAAATCCGCCAGTATTTCTTCATTTACAGATACTGATAACAATATCTCTTCCTCTTTCGTGTCGTGAAATTAATAGCAAATCCTGTGGCAGCCTAGAGCACGGTGAGCTGGGGTGGAGCAGAGAAGGGATGATTGAACACAAAAATGTTCTCCAGCCTCTTACAGACCACAGCTGATGTAGCTGTGAATGTGTTTGTGATGGTCCAACTTGCTATACGGAGATGAACTCAAAACTGGGGAGAATTTTTTTGTTAAGCAGTTGCTGGCATAATAGTATTTTTAGAATAAGTTTTAAAGAGATACTGGCACATGGGTGGAAATGATTTGACTATTATTCTACCCCATAAATACTTCCTAAAGACCTGAGAAAAATGTTCTTAATTCTGTTCCCGAGCAAAGTATTCTTAAATAAAAGAGCTATGGTGGCTTTGGTCTCAAATGTGCTTGCACAGGTAAGCTTGATAGTGCTTTGGTAAGCATGTCTGTGAATGAATATTTGCCAGAGCTGAGCAACTTAAATCGTAAAAGTACTTTCCTGCTGGAAAGCAGGCGTTTCTTGTTAATGAAAATTATTGGAATTACATTTCTGATTTATAGAGAAGTTAAGAAAAGCGAACATATATTTGGTCACCCTGCCTTTTAAAATAGTTTTCTTTTACTTGCACCTGTAGATCAATAAAAGCTACAGAAAAAAATACATCTGTTGTATTTACAACAGAGAGATTTTTTTCAAGCTCATTCTTTCCAGCAAGCAAGCAAGCAAGCAACATTTTTCTTACCTCCGTTACGACTATGAAATAATCTTTGAAATATGACATAAGGTAACATGTCAGCAGGTTGTGTTATGTGACAATAAAAGGCTTTGAAATCTTTTATCATGTTTGGAAGCGAGGAAAAAAGACAAAGTTAGTTTAAAGATTTACGTAAAGTAATCTTCTTGTTGGTGTCTGATCCTAGATTTAACTATTATTGATATACTCTTCAAACTTTTTTTTTTCAACAATGCAATGCTATTTGACAAGGTTCACAGATTTTTTGAACAACTACATCAAATTCTTTAATTTTTTGTGTTTTTTTTAATTCCACTCAAACTGATTAGTGACTGCAGATGGTTAAGCAACTGCTGAGAGGACATGATGAGAGTTGCCCTATGAGTGTTTATATCCCTGGCCTTATGCTGACATTTATTTACATTTTGACTAAACTTCAAGATAAATTATATGGGGGAGGAGAGGAACAAGCAAAACCCTGCAATGACTTTGGAAAATGCTGCGTGATTTAACATTGAACAAATGAGCCCATGGAAGAGGCAGCTGAGTTTTGCTTGCGGTAGGCGGAGTTGCTTAATTCAAACACAACCTCCATCAGAAGTGGCCAGGCCAACAGCAGTGCTAGGTTTCTGTGAGAATAAAAATCTACTTTGAGATGGGTAGAATGTTGCTTCTCTGCTGTGAATTGGACAGATAAAAAACATAACAGGGAAGATTACAGATTCCATATAACATAGTCGAGGACGTGCATTGGCGAGCTAAGAGGTTACAGGCAGAACTTTGACCTCCTTGTTTGTATTTTTGCCCTGTTCTCCTGGGGCAAATCTCCCTATAGGAAGAAAGAATTTAAGAAAATCCAAGAAAAGAGAAGGAAATTAATTATTTGTGATATCATGCAGTTCATACCAAAATGTTTTCCTTGAAGTTGCAAGAATTTGTTGGGAAGGATTAGTTTTGGGAATCCTAAAGCTGTAGTCAGGGAAGCAGACGAAAAGGGGAATTTCTTTTAATTTTTATATAGCTAGTATGGAGGTAGAGCCTGTAACTCCGTCATTAAATGTAAAGCATCAAACTGGTTTAATATAAAGCTAGTTTATAAATTTCAGCAGTATTTCTGTAGTTGATAAGCTAAAAGGAAATTCAAGTTGACAAAAATGTCAGCAACCTGTTGTGGAAATAGATGGAAACACACTTCTTTTTGTTAATTTCAAATTTATATGTCTGTACAAACATTTAAAAAAAATTTACAGAAATGAAATGGTCATTTAAAATGAAAAGTTGGATGGAGAAAACTTTCGTGATGAGGACTTTGAATATTAAGGAGAAACGTCAGCTTTCAATGTCTCATTCTATACAGTGTTGACTTTGCCATGTTTTATTAAAGCATGGGACAGCACACGTCCCTGAGTTTCATACCCTTTATGTATCTAGAGCAATCATCCTTCCACCTAGTGCCTGTTTGCCAGAGCTACTGTGCTTTATGCAGCTATATTGTAACATACCTTACTCAGTACTAGTATGTGGAGAGGGTCAGAATGTTGTTTTCTCGCTTTGCTAAATAGCTTTTGCTAATATCTTCATAGTCCAACCTCCCTGTTATGGGCAGGGACGCCACCTCTCGACTAGACCAGGCAACACATGGGGACCGAGCGGGAATTGAACTCGCGACCTCGGTGTTGTCATTGTCGTCAGCAGTGCTGCTCAAACCACTGAGCTAACTGGCCCCCTAATAGATCTACTGTAGTTGTGGTTGCCATCCATGTGAGCAATTTTTGTAAATGTGGCCTTATTCTGCACTTTTACAGTTAGCAGGGAGTATGTACCAGGATGTCACATTAATATTTTTGGAATACATTATTATGAATAGTAATTCATATGACTCCGTCATATTTATTTCTGTAATGCCCCCTCAAAGAGTAGACGAAAGCTTGAAGCGGTTTTACAAAGATCAAGTAGGTGAAGCCCTACAGCCTGAGGTATTTGCTGTTATTGTGTTTGATGGACAGGGGAACACCTGGAGGTGTGTGGAAGAGTTATATTTCTGAATGAGCTCTGTGTGACTTGCCCGAAGTGGCACAGGAATCTCTGGCTGAGCTGGGAAGAGAACCTAAACCTTTTGGTGCCTTCTGGTCATCTGGGGAGGGGATGGCTGCAACAATGCCTCACAGTCGCTCCTGGATGAGTGAAGGTTACTCTCTTGCTGGGTGCAGACTGAGGGGAAGTTAAGGACAGTTTGATTTCCTCTTGCTTTATCACAAAGGGGTGAATGAGGTTAGTCTCTCATAACTCCTAGACTTTTTCTGCTGAACTAATCCCTAACAGATCACAATCCATGCATATCTACTACTACTAGAATTCAGATAGCCCGTAGGCAACTTAAGGAATCTTGAAAAGTGCAGCTATCTGTGTGTTATGGTGATCAACAACTTTTGGATTCAGATCCTGCCTTAGCCACAGATTTTTAAGGTTATTTTCCAAGGAAACAAAATGGGCTTTTTTCATTGTATCGTAAGTGAAATTGCTTGCATATCACAGAATCATTTTGCTTAGAAAATATCTCTAAGGTTGTCAGGTCCACCCATTCTCTAACTCTGCCAGGCCCATTTCTAAACCATGTCGCTGTGCGCCATATCTAGATGGCTTTTAAACACATCCAAGAATGACAATTCGACCACTTGCCTGAGCAGCCTGTTCCAGTCTTTGATAACCCTTTTGGTGTAGAAGTTTTTCCTAATGTCTAGCCTAAACATCCCCTGGAATAGCTTGAGGCCATTCCCTCTTGTCCTACTAGTTGGAACTCATGAGAAGAGGCTACCTCACTACAACCCCTCTTGGGATCTCAGCCTCCTCTTCTTCAGGCTAAAGAATCCCATTCCCCTCAGCCTCTTCTGTTAAGACGTCCTCCAGAGCCTTTACCAGCTTTGTTACCCTTCTGTGGACCCTCTCCAATGGGTCATTGCCCTGCTCCTGCTGGTCACATTACTCCTGATGCAGGCCAGGATGTCATTGGCCTTCTTGGCCACCTCTGGCTGATGTTCATCCAGCTGTTTATCTGAATCTATTATTCTCTTTTTTTCCCTGACGATACTTGTCATAAGAAGCACATAGGAAGTCTTTTCGTAAGAATAATATTAATTACTTAAAATAGCTCTATTGCTTACTAGACCCTCCAATCATTCTTTCTTGTTTACACAGTCTGTTACTCTGGAGGGTGAAATCCAGAAATCCACACTCAGTATTTATGCATTCTCAATTGAAATAAAATTCCCAGCAGCTTCAGTAGGACTTTTACCTAAACCAGTTTCTGAATAAGCACTTCAGAATCTCGACCCTAGTGGAAAGATGTAATCTGAATTTAAAAAGAATTGCTTTGAGTATACAGGAAGCTATAACATTCAGCAGCCGAGGAAGAGAATTCACAGCATCCTAGGTTTTAAATTATTAATTCCTATGAATTCTTTATCCTCTACTTTCCTTCAAAACTTTTCACTCTGAAAGAAATTATCTTTGTTGGTGTGGGGTTCCTCTCAGTCAGACTTGCAGTGCTCTTCCTCCAGCTAAGGAAGCACTGTGGTCTGGTTACTCTTTGCTAACCAGTATCCTTATCCACCATGATCCCAGTGGACACCAGGTCAGCTCTAATTTATTATGGTAGATGAAGCGATCATCGGGAATAAGGCTGCATTCTTGTGAATTAACAGGAAAACCAAAGCTCTTACGCTCAGCTCAGATGAAGATTGTGTTTTCATTGCATCTGGACTTTAAATAAGCTACTTGAATAGTTAAAATGAAAATAAATATTATTGGGCCATATGGTAACGCTTGTGTATTTGTTGTTACCTGCAGGATTTCATGTGTATTTAAAGGTAATATTCAATATTTGATCTTAAATAAGACTAAGCACATGGAGAATTATGTAATAAATATATATATGCATGCTTTGTCACTGTTCTTTGACCTAGGTCTTCTGTGTTTACAAGAAGCATTGATTTGAATTTGGCTAGTAGAAAGTGCCTTTGCGTGCATCACTTTTTTTTTCCACTCTATTCTAAAGTAAGATCAGATTAATGTGGAATTTCCTAATTTTTTTTGAGTTTCTTTGACTGTAACAGCGTTCACTGTGGACAGTACAGCTCCAGTCCAACTAGGTGACAGACTCTCACATTCCTATGGAGCCCTATTGGGGTCACCAAATCATAGATTTGATCCAATGATGATATCCAAAGCACATCTAGTTTTTCCCTGCTGCCTTGTTGAAACATGTTCTTTTTAGTGTAATTGCCTTATGAAGGTTCAGCCTTTCTCTAAACTCTGGGAAGTGTTATTAAGACATATCCAGTTTGCAAATGTGACTGATGATTTATGTAGTATGTTGTCTTTACTCTCTGAAAGTTTCTAGATATTTCAGTGTTGGAACAAGAGAGTAATTCGGAATATATCAAGTGACTAAAAAAAAAATCAAAATGGTCATGGAATATTTTGTTTACCCAAATATTGCGGAAGAAAAACTACTGAATATGGTAACACTCTCATCTTTCATTGTATATTCTTTCTTCAGGTTGTACAATACTTGAGGCACTGAATTTTTATATTAATATGGGATGGAACAGGCGATAAATTGCAGTAGTGAACATCATCAGTATTTGGCATTTAGGAAGCAAAATATGACGATTTTGATTAAGAATGGAGGTCATGTGTAACTCAGCAGATTTTTATATTTTTTTTTTTAATCAAAACCTCATTCTCACAAATTTGAACTCTCTTGAAGACTTTGAGTCTAAACATGTTGCTGGAAATAATAAACTTGAAAGTGAGTGCCCTGTATTATTCAGAGAGCCATATGGAGCTCTCTTTACTGCTTGGGTCAGTTTGCAACTCAGAGGAAGGAAATGGAGCTTGATCATTTGAAGTCAGTGAGAGGTTTGCCCTTGGGCTGATCAGAAGAAAAAAAAAAGGAAGTTTTCTCCCTGCCTGATACTTCCCACAAAACTTCTATGTTTTCAAAGGTACTGAGACTTAATATCTTTGCAAATTTATATACATATAAAGAAGTAAAAAATTGTAGACATGCAAGAGAATGAAAAGGAAAAAAAAGGCAGTATCTAGAATAGTTTCTAAGCACACGAGGGAAAATGCCTTTCGTTATAGCCAATGATTATGGTTTATATTTTGGTGTTTTTAGTAATTCTTTTAATCCCATTGGTCTTCAGTGGTATCAGTAGTACGATATATTACCATCCCAGATGCATTAGTAACCTGTAAAAAATAACTACGTTTTCTAACAAACATAAATTAAAAGTGTTCTTTGTTCCTAAGCAGAGGGGGTAATACTCTTTTTTTTTTTTTTCCTCTCTGAAGAAAGCAATTTTTCAAAATTAGTTGCTGTATTGAATTTCCTCTTTCCTATAGTTAGCTGGAAAAAAACCTCAGGTTACTCTATGTAGATTTCTTTTTCGGCAGTGTAGGGAGTCCTCCCTAATGACCTAAGCAGTTAATGAGCAGTCAGAGTCTCTCGTGACATGAGGTCACTCCTTCCCAAGACCCATTTTGTCCTGTGCTGAAGCCAATTAAGAAAACCTTTAAAGGACGAAAGTGAAGCACTTGGAAGGGTTGAACATGACCAGTCATTTCTCATTTAGCTACTTCTCTGCAGTATGGAACATCGTCTAATGACCAAAACCTGTCTAATATCTCTCATGTAGGCTATGCAGATGTTACAGAAACACATACTGAGGAAGAACTTTATCCAAAATGGGAAGATATAGAATGAAATCATACAATCATACTTTTCTGTTGTTTTCATATAATCATAGAACAATTCAGGTTGGAAAAGCCCCTTGGGATCATCGAGTCCAACCATTAACCCTACAATACAAGTTCACCCCTAAACCACATCACCCAACAGCACATCTAAGTGACACTTGAACACATCCAGGGATGGCGACTCAACTACCTCCCTGGGCAGTCTGTTCCAGTGTCTAACCACTCTTTCCATTTTCATTGATGGCCTGGGGACATTTTCAAATTCCTTCTACCAACCTGCCAAATCACAGTAGGGGGTTACTCGATGTCTCCTTTCCACGAAATGTTTTGCCATGTGCAAACTTATATCTTGTCTTTTAGTGTGCTTTTGTGTTCTGTTGTGCTTACTTTCAAAGGGGTAGGCATTTTGCTAATGCATTAAACTGCAAGGAAACTTAATCATGTAAATGAAAAAGTTTAAAGTCGCGGGTAATCTATGTAATGGCACTTTTCTTACCAGTGTGTGGTTTGATGATGATAAGAATCGTTTTTTATCATGTTATGCCCTGAAAATTCAGAGCACTGAAAACTATCTTGTATAGATTGTAATTCTAATGGATTTTTATTTTTCCTCTCCTCATCGTGGATGGATTAGAGCCAGATTGAATCGTCAAGTCTCTGATTTCCTTTCTGTGCATTAGGAACGGAGGAAGGTCGAATGTATCCAATAATGTTTTCTCTGTGGAAACAAGGTAGTAGAGAGTACATTGCGGATGGAAACGAGTGACACCAGAAGCCTTTTTGTCCGGACTCGTAGTTGTGGTGTTACTACCTATTATCCCTGGACTAGTAATTTGCAGTTAGTGACACTGCGACCAGATATGTTGCTGACAGTATGAAATAAGATCAACTGATAATGAACATTACTGGTTGTCACAAGGTGTCTTGCTCTAACTATATTAATAATTCTTTTGAATGAAAGTGATTTTGTCGGAGGTAAACAGCTTGCGTACAGATGCTTAATGGGACTTAGAGGGAGATGTGGCCGTTGCAGTACACTAGAGTACCCACTTCAGAACTCTGTTAATTAGTTTGATTACTTTGAAATTGCAGCTGATCAAATTAATTCCAAGCTCACTGTAGTTATTGGGAGTATTTCTGCTCATTTTGATCATCTCGCTAAGAGCTGTTTTCAAAAAAAACCACAACCCAAAACCTGTGTAAAGAAGAAATCGTATTGTTTGAAAGGACTTAAAAGGATACCTTAGTACTTATTAAATAAAATTTGAGGTGAGGTATTTGATCTTTTCTCAGTTCAGTATTTATTTCATAGATTTTCTGCCAAAATGCTCAAACTTGGAATTTCCTTGTTATTTAATGTCTAGTTAAATGTTGCATAATACCAGTCACATTTTTCTTATGGTATTTTATCAGATAAATATAAAACATTGCCACTTGCTTCCGTTATGCTAAAATGTTTTCTGTGTGGTATCCCAGTTCAGACTGGACTGGTGTATTGCCGTGGAGTTCTCATAGTGTTACAGAAACTCTCCTTAAGCCTTCCTTGCCTATGGTCATCTTGAGCTAAAACTCTCTAACCTTGGCAAAGACACGGGATTTTAAAATAGAACTTAAATGAATCATAGACAGCATTAAATATGACTTCACGCTTTTCCCCATTAGTTTGCGCTGGATAAATAAAAGAGGCTCTGTATCTTGTATCAAGCCAAACCTATATTTATGATTCCCATACTTTCATCTGAGTCCACAGCAAAGGAAAATGGTGCATGCTGAGCAACTTCTTATGCTTGTGGTAATCTCACTGTGGCAGATTTACTTTAATCTGTCAGTGATTCATGTTTGACACCGACTTGAATTAATTTAAAGAGAATTAAAAGAATAGGCAAACCTTTTCTCTTTAAACTCAGGACACAAAACAGGCAGGGAGTTGAATACCTCTAGCCAAGACAATTAATATATCAAAGGATGTTCCTGAGGCTAAACCCAGAGATCAGGTGCTCTTGCCATGAGGGAGAAGAATTTGTTTGGGAAGGAAAAAAATAGATAAAGCTGGGGAAAACAAACAAAAAATGACTCTCTCCCCTCTCCCTCAAGAATTGCAACTGCCATAAAAGATGACTAAGTTCACATACAACGGGCATAGCCAGACTGAGGTGTGATGGATGAATGCATAGGCAATTTCTGTAGCAACAATTAACATCAAAGAAGCCAGCCAAGTGTGACAGTGATGTGTATTTATTCATAAAGAGAATCTGGAAACAGCATCTTGGTGCCTGGCAGAGGGTCAAAGGAAAAAGTGACCAGGTGAAGAGAGAGGCGGCTTTCTTTATCTCTAAGATTTTGTCTTCCACTCAGTGTCTTTCTGTACAACTGGGCCAGTGTCTGTTGAAGCAGAAAAACTCCCCTTGACTTGACTGTTACTGATGTAATGGTCTGGCCAAATTTATGACACCCCCCTCTCCAAGGTATAGTGTTGGAAGCTTTGCTGGTTTCACTGTAAGGCTCTGTGGTGAATGTTTAGATTGGTTACTTTTGCTTCCAGATCCAGGAGACCGCCACGGCACAGTGGTCGTAGGAGAGGGGAGGCTTTACGTCTGTTGTGGTTTGGCCCCAGCTAGCAGCTAAGCACCGAATGGCTGCTCACTCACTCCTCCCTGGTAGGATGAGGGGAGAGAATCAGAAGGGTAAAAGTGAGAAGACTCGTGGGTTGAGATAAAGATAGTTTAATAGGCAAAGCAAAAGCTGTGCACACAAAGCTAAATAGTGACTTAATTCACCACTTGCCACGAGCAGCCAGGTGCTCAACCATCTCAAGGAAAGCAGGGCTTCGTCGCACGGTTACTTGGGAAGACAAATGCCGTCACACTGAATATTCACCTTCCTCCTCCTCCTTCCCCCAGCTTTACATGCTGAGCATGCCATCATATGGTCTGGCATGTGCTGTCCCAGCTGTGTCCCCTCCCAAATTCTTGTGCCACCTGCAGCCTCCTCACTGGTGGGGTGGGCTGGGTACAGAAAAGGCCTCGACTCTGTGTAAGCACCGCTCCGCAATATCTAAAACACCCCTACGTTATCAACCGTGTTTTCAGCACAAATCCAAAACATAGCCTTATGGTAGTTACTATGAAGAAAAATAACTGTCCCAGCCAAAACTAGCACCGTCTCCCATCCAGGAAACTTGCTTGCAGATTACTACAATATTAGTTTTTCTTTTTAACTGGGTAGAACCAAGAACATGATGATACCATTACCAGCATAATGTTAAATGTTGTGCTCTGTAAATGCAGCATACGGAACTGGTTAGCCTGGTCATGGGGAAGCTCTTGCATTGGTGAATGTTCACTGAGCTAAACTCTAAAGAATGATTATTCAGTTGTATTTGGACAAATTTCCAAGTGAAGCTAACATATATTTCCCTTGAATAACCACTTCTAAATTTTGTCTGGTTTGCTTTGGAGAAACATTGATTTGATGATACTTATTCAAGGGCTGTTTTGAGGTTTCCTTAAAATTAGAGAGACAAAGTAATGCCTGTCCCCCATGTTTTTGCTAGAAAAATTGTTATATTTTTTTCAGAAGGAAATTATGTTAATTCTTTAGCTTACCTACTTTCATGTCAAGGTTAAAAGAATAGACCATACCGGAGTTGGGAAACCTCAGTGTTGATAGGAGGTAAAGTACGCTGGCATAACATTCTGCACCAGTCATTCGACTAATAAGTTGAAAACCACGTCAGTGTATTGTATGCTTGCTATGAAATGTAAATGTTAATGCAGAAACAATCACTTGATATTGAGGTAAAAGTACCAATGTTAGGGTAACTTCTGCACTGTACGTTAAATAAATGCATGTAATTTTTCCTTTTCAGTACAATTTAACTGATAGTAAATAAATAAAAACTCAACAAGCAGACAGAAGATAGAGTATTTGAATTAGTACATGCAAAATAATTAATCAGCACTGCAGATTGGTCTTTTGCAAAGCTTTAGATAATATATATGGAGAGATTAGAAATCTCTGGCAAGGAAGTTTTGAATTTTGTCCTGTATGCCTCTCCCTAATGTTTTCTTTGAAGCTTGTTCAAATTTATAGTGTGACATATCTTTTAGTCTAATTCAGAATTGCTTTTTTACATCAAAAACTGTAGTGAAGCCAATACTTTTCCTCAAACTGATTGTTCAAAGGAGAAAAAGATGTTAAAATCATACTGCTCCATCTTAGTCAAGGTACAAGATTTTTTTTTTTTTGTTAAAAGAAAACCAACCTAGAATGTGTATATTGAGAAATTTCAAATAACCCTTTCGTGAAGTAGTTTTGGAATTAATATCTGTCCTCATAATTTATTTTTTTTAAAAGATAGCCATATCTCTGTATTTCTGCTACTGCTACATTCAGTGAAAATATGTTTTGCTCTAAAAAATAATAAAACCCCACATATTTTTCTTTAGGAAATGGATGGCCATCCACTGGTTGAAAATCTAGTAACTGTTATTTGGAAAGTACTAGTGAATGGCACAAATTTTCATGTTGCAAAATTTTTTAGCTGAATTACAAAATATGTGAAGGAAAGTGCAGAATGATCAGGGCTTAGAAAGAACGCTAGAAAACAAAGGTATAAAGACATACTATATTAAGCCCTGAGGCAGTGTACCTTATTTATACAACAGAGAATGTCTACAGAATAAGCAACCAGCACAACAGAGGTATGACTAATAGATAGGTATGAATCTGTAGATTTGTATTTTTCTCACATAGTCCTCTTCCCAAAAGCAGAGAAAATGAAAGAAACTCCCTCCTGAGCTTTCTCACCCATTCTTCCTTTTCAAATCTGATGCTCACAGTTACGATAGTTAAATTTTAGCTTTTGGCAACCCGGGGTGCTAATCTTACATGAACTCTTCTAAAATAAATCATGCCCTTGTGACTCATTTACTTTTCCTCTTGGGTGGTTTTTTTTTTTCTCTTGGAGGAAACTGTATCCAAGGTGTGTGTGTGTCTTTCTCCTCTCACCATTATAATCATAATGCCACAAAAATAAAAGTCTAGAACCTCTCTCTTGCTGCTGTCTAAACCTAAAGAGTTAGAGTTAGTCATGAGGTCTGGATTGTTTCTACGTCACAGTCTTCCCGCTTCAATTTAGTTACAGGGAAGGACGTTTTTTAAGTATCAGGTTCATAACTACTCAAGTGCCAATAAATCAATAGCTAATTGCAGTGCTGTTGAAATCAATTGACTGATTTGTTGTTAATGTCTTTGGAGGGAGACAACTACAAAGACCCCCAGCAAAACAGGTTTACAGAAACTCTTAAGTGGCAGAGAAATCAACATTCCAGTAAGCAAGAGGCTTTGTCTCTTAAACCAGATATTTTATCACTAATAATCAGTTTAGATCTTCCAGCTTTTTCACAAATGTAGCCCTTGTTCCTTGAAGGTATGTGTATGGGTTTGAGGTTTTCACCATAGGACTCCCCTAAATATTTATATTTATTGTGCTAAAAGACATATTGTCATGTCTAGTTTATGCGGCTGTGTCCTTAAATGTTCTTTTCTGTGCAGCTGGGGTTTGAGTAGGACCCCAGTGATTTGTAGGCCTTGTCCTGGATCTTGTACAAGAGAGTATTAACCTTGGTGGAATATGTTAAAAGAACAGGGTTATGCCGAAAGAACTTTGCAAACATTAGTGCATGTGTCAAGCTTCCCCCGTGGGACTCCTCGCATCTCCCTTGAATACTATCTGAAACCATATATGGGAGTATTGATTTTGCAGAGGGAATAATGTTAGGATACCAAACATATCTTGCTAATTATTTTGCCTTTTCAGCATAATAAAAAAGCACTGCAATCTGCTTTCAGCTGTGACTGGAATTAAAAGATGATCACAGTGGGCTTGTCTAAAGTATTGTTGTTTTTATCCCACCTTCTTCTGTTTAAATATTTTTTTAAAAATACTCTTATTTTACCTTTCTAATTAATGGCAATGTGGTTTTCTCATATTTCATATCTATGACTGGGCGATGACAGAAACAAATGCCATAGCTGAAAGTGAAAGGTGGGAGCAAATTTGCCAAGAGCCTTATTCCAGTTGGCAGGTCTGCCTCTTGTGACATTAATAATTCTTCAAGAGTGTTGCTATAAATTAAGATATAGCAAAAAGCAAGCCATAGACAGGGTGGGGACCAATTGGCTCTGCTGTTTTAGTATCCCCAGAGCTAATAGCAAGGCTGCAGCTTTCAGCTGTGAGTATTTTCCTCCTTATCTGCGAAACCTGTAGAACGATCGTGTTCCGTGTCTGCCTGCATCAGGCATCCCCAGGGCTAAATCAGCAAACTTGATTTAAAGTTCGATCCTAAATCCTGTGGTTTTAGAAAAAAGTCTTTTCATTGACTTTGTTAGACTCAGTCTCAGCGTGTCACTGGCACTTATGTCTCTTGGCTACTTTTATGCCTTGGGAGGTCCACATTGCTGGAGCACTTTGAAATCAAAATACCAGCTTGATCCTCCAGCTTGTATATAAAAAGGCACATACTAAGCTTCAGCAAATAAGATTGTAGCTAGGAATTTTGCAGAGTTTATGTACAATTTAAGCTGGTTATATGCCTTATGTTGCTTCTGCAAATGAGGGCAAATATTAGCTCCTCCAGGCACTGCAGAGCCTCTGTCTTGTCTTTTGTTGGTGAAGAACAGGGCGATCTTCAAGCTGCGTATTGGAGAGGAATAAGACTAAGGCCGAAGTAAGAGCTTGCAGTACTGTGCTGAGGTCCCTGCCTAATGATGAAAGGTGCCTTTTGGAAGGGAAAGACATTTCCTTTCCTGTATGTAGCACCCAAAATATGTATTTTAACATCTTCAGATGCTGATTTTTCTTTTCTGAAGTCCCGTGCTTCTCTATGAAAGATGCACGAAGGTGAAAAGATTTCAAGGGAAGTTTTGTGGCTAAGAGAGCTGCTATAAAAAATTGGCATTGTTTCATTTCTTTGTAAATATTCCTGCAGGGACCTCATTTTCCGCTAGTGTAGGGGATTCTCTCCTGGCAGAGAAAGTTTTGAACCGTTAAAGCCATTTGCCCCTCTGAACCAGCATTCAGACTCTGGTCCCTTAAGCTTCTGCTCAGCCTCTCCCTTTCCACCAATCTACTTTCTTTCTTGGTAGTCTCAGTCTCTTTCCTCCCTTAAGCCCTCTTGTAAAGGGCTCTCCCTTTCTCATCACCCTTTCCTGATGGCTTTTGTTTCTGGAAACTGTTTCCTGACACCTTCCTTTGCCTTGCTAAATCTATGGCTTCCATTACAGCTGTATATAGTCTCTAAGAAAGGCATAATCTTTTCAATTAACAGTGAAATTTTCTATAAATTCTAGATGAGTAATTCCCACTTTGACGTACTTGATATCAGCATCAGCTAGATCTGTACGCCAAGGAAGAATGTTGCTCCAAGTCTGGAGACCAGGGTACTAAATGGGTTAGAAAGAATACCCTCTAGACCTTGAACTTCCCAGGAAACCCACGTTTGCTTCCGTCAGGGTATTGAGAAAAGGAAATTAAATTGCTTAACGTCTGCACTCTCTCAACTGAGCTGTGGTTGCTGAGTTTAATGCAGCATTTATGCCTAACCCAGTGAGTTGGCTGTATAGCATGTTGAGTTTCTGATTATAATAAGATAGGACAATAACCAATAAGACATGAAGACACATCTCCAACAATGTTGAAAGGACTGAAATAGAAAAAAAAAAAGAATAAAATAATCTTTCTATCTTTGAGGAAAATGAATCTTGTGGAGACCTTGAAAATCCATCTGAGCATTCTACAGTAAGGCAAGAGAACCAACTCTTACTGTATCTTTCTGGACAAGATTTCTGATCACAACTGTTACAGAATCCTGAAACTCCATGGCAGGGAAACTTCTCTCCACATCTGAGTCTGGCTTGAAGGTAAACATCTGAAATATTGCCCTCAAAACACTGCCTTGGGTTGTACAGCTCAGTACATTTTTCTGATATGAATAGACTTAAACTGTATGTTTTTCAGGTGCGGGCAAGTTTCTCCTACATTCCTGGATTCCAAGCAAGTTCCCTTCAATCTTGGTTTACATTCAGCTGGTCCTTATGATTCCAGAGAACAAACTATGCCAATCTGAAAAGGGTTTACCCTCATTTGAAGTTCTCTGTCAGACTATGTCATTCTCTGTTCCCATAACAATTACTTCCTCTTCATTTGAAATAAAAGAATTTGTGACTTATTATTACATGTATAATACTGTTGAATTGTCTTTTTCGTGCAGACTATCTTCAAATGTTTCACTACTTAATATTATTGTCTTCTTTTTTTTTTCTTTAAATGTAAATAAATCCCCCACAACAATATCAGATGATGGATTCTCTTCATTTATATAACCTTGCCTTTACCAGGTGCATTTATCCTGGAAAGGCCTGGCAAGCCCCAGGGTTCTCATTTTTCTTGTAATCTCCTTTCATTGGCATCTGAAGTGGCATTAAGTGCACAGACAGTTTGACCTTGAAGTCTTCTTGATAGAACAGAAAAGCAAGACCCCTTAAATAATAAAAGAGACAGTCCATAGTTTTATGGTTATAAAATAAGATCCAGTTTCTTTTCAACTGCTGTGGTGATTTTTCAGTGTCTGCATTTGCTGTCTCTTTGGAGAGTTGCAAGTTTGTTGCCCTCATCTCCTGAAAACACAAGCGAAGTCTGGAAGGCATCTTTTTTTTTAAAAAACTGCTTAGTTTCTGGAAATGCTAGTTGTCTTTCCCATCTTTACTCCTTCTCTTCTTCCAATGTTAAACACTTTTCCTTTTCTGTTACTTTTCCTTTTTTCTTAACAAAATGCTTTGTGTTTTATGCTGTCATGCTTCCTTTTGACTAAAGGTCCTGTAGCATTTTGGATATTCAGTATTAGTCCTTAACTGCTCAGTGTGCAGAATTTATAAATACTATATTAGCTTTCTCTTTATCAAAAAGAACCAAAATGTCCTGTTCTTATGAAGAATACAGTGATGAAAACTCATGTAATTTACTTCTGGAACAGCATCTCATTAAGAGAAATGGAAAGCTGATCTTCCATTCTGAATCTGTACCTTGGTAATATAACAGCATAGGTTTGAGTGACGGAACACAATGAAATCTATTTCATTGATACAACACCCCAGTTTCATTTTTAATAAGTACAGAGTTCACGGTATTCCAGACAATTCATTCTGTGATCAAAGCGTTGGCAGAGACTTTTAAAAAAATGTTACTTGCAGGACACATTCTCCGTTATTTTTCTATGGCACATACAATGGTTGGGACTAATTACCTCTGTCGTCTTTAGAAACCATGGCTTGGAAAACTGGTGGGAGAACAGTTCACGTCCCTCCTGTTGCATTTTTGTAAGAGTGACCTCTCTAGGGCTCTGAATTCAGGATGGCTCCATAGCTTGGTGGAGAATCACCCCAGCCCAGCACGACAAGAAACCTTGCCGTGGGGTCCTGAGCCTCAGCTCAGCAGCTGGGGTGCCTCTTGTACGAGTTTGAAAGAACTGGTTGCATTTAATAAGAAAACAAACCTAAAATGTCTGGTTTATTCGTGCATACCAGATTGCATACGCTTGACAAGAAGATCCAGAGAGATGGAGCGGAGGGGAATTGCAGAGCCTGCAAAATTTTATTTTAGATATTCGTTACAACTTGTGGACTGTAGTAAACTTTTCCTCTGCGAACCTTCTGAAGCGAGTGCTACGCCAGGTTATCACTGTGTGAGTACACCCACCCTCAGAAAGTGATGACCACACAGCTCAGACAACTGTGTAAGCTTCTTGTCCTGTAAATGTCAAGGTATGAGAATTTTTTTATTCTCCCTCTGTGCCTCTCTTTTCACACTCAGGTGTTTGTTCTTCACATTCTCAGCTCCATTTTCATCCTATTTCACACTGGCGTTTCTCTCTGCTTCCTCACTGATTCTTCATTTGTAGTCTCTCCTAAGCAGAATAGCAATCAAGTCACGTTCAATTTCGCAGCAACATTTTCAAACCAGAGTGTTTCAGCTGATCGGAAATTAAGCAGTTGGAATACACTATTTACAAATCCAGATGTGTTTCAGGTAAATGAAGATTAAAACATCTGAGGAACTCTTTTTAAAATTGCAGTGTACCTGTGAATTTACAATGACACCCCTTAGCCTTGAGAAAACCTGCACTGGAATGAAAATTGTGTGGTTGACTATTCCCACTAGGAGACACCTCGCAGATACTAGATAATTTGGAGCGCTGTAGAACACAGACCTAACTATGATATGAGACAAAATTGCCAAGTTGGGCTGTTTACCCCGTGTTGTAAAATTATGTACGGTTATACTGTTTGTCCATGTTTTTGGATGCCTGCGAATTACATAAAGATCAAATAGATAACATTCAAGTAGGAAACCTGTGTGCCTGCAGAAACCAATTCCCTTAGACAATATCACGGTCTCCAAACAATCCATCCATCCTCCTTCAGCGAATCACTTAACACGTAGCGAAGCCCTTCAGTTCCATTTAAACGCGTACCTCTAAGCACACGCTTATGTATTCTGATATAGATAAAAGTGGTTTATACTCTGAATTAGGATTTATGGGCATGATCCCGTACCACTGAAGTCACTAGAATTTGAATCGTTGACTTTGTCATGTGAGTGTTACTGGCTGGAAGCTGGGACCTCATTTATACCTTATTTAGCCTTTCCCAGTCAAAAGTTTTCTATGCGTAAAGCTTTATCTGCAATTCTAAAAGGTGTTCTTAAAATGTGGCCGTGCCAGAATCAATTCCTGAAGTTTTATACAAAGTCAGATACCTCATCTAGTGTGTCTAATAGTTCCGAATAAGCATATGGGTTATGAATTATAGGTATAATAATTCTGGCTTATTTCATTTGTATGTGAGCTGAAGGCCTGGATTCTACGGTGCGTGTAACCAGACCAGGGTGAATCCTGAGAAATGCTTTATCCGTAGTCATCCTCTCTAGCTGGTTCTTTTGCATTAAAACTCCATTCACGGTAATGTCTTCAGGAAAAGAGTTTTCAAACAACCCTTCAGATTATCACATGAAACAACTCATGCAGTTTTACCTCCTCGCGCAAGATTTAAATCTCCCTTGAAAGATACAGTTAATTTTTAATGATTTTTCTCCAGAACCAGGCTAACTTTTTAAAACTAAAGCTGATATTAGCCCGTGGATGAATGACATCAATTGCGATGCACTTTTTTCTTCAAGGTGATTGATGTAATTTCTTATTAAAGTGACCTTTTTCAGAAATGTTTTGACTGTAATGATTTCCTGTCCTTTTTGCTCAGCAATCAGAACAGCAGAACTGGAATAAGCCTGGCTCAGCTTCTTGATGTTAATGCTCGAAGGGAAGGGAGCGGCACAGAGTGCGTGCCCGTAGGATGGTGGCAGGGGACGCAGGTAAGTGCCAGCACCAACGAGCCACAGAATCCTGAGCTGAAAGTTTCGGAAGGAAGGGGAGTTGGGTCTCGCAGGCCTGAAAATACACTCAGATTGTGATCTTGAATTTAATTAGATGGTATTAAATTTCGTAGGAAGAATTCACTTCTTATTTTTTAGGAAGAATTCACTTCTCAAGTGAATTGCATTTCCAATATACGTGTAGGCCAATTCATCTTTTTATATAGGCTGACTAATTTTGATTGCGTTGGAAGTCCAGCACTTAGAAAAACTAGTAAGCTAGTAAATTATACCCGTTGTGTAGTTATAAAAACGTACGTGCATCTCTGTGAGACTGACTGACAGCTCCTTATACAAAATTCCTTTTTTATGAGTTCTCCTAATAGATGTATTAAGGGTGGCAATGGTCTTTTGGAGTCTCTGGACGAATGTTGTACTAAAGATATTTCCATTTAAAAAAGGATGGGTAAGATCTGATGAATGGAAATGTATTCTAAAAAAATACAAACACGTAAGTCAAAACTCCATGCCATTCACTTAAACACATCTACAAAAAAAATAAAATAAAAAGATCCACTCCCACTTGAAAAAAATAAATAAATTGAAAGCAGTGCTAAGATTAAGGTGAGGCAGGTGCTTGGATCAGATGCCCTATACAACCCTTCTGGTTTTACAGTGTACAGACAGTACTGCAGGATTATTTTCATTTGGAAGGTCTTAAATATTGTATCCTGCAGTATACTGAGCAAGGCAAACTCACTATAGCAGTTTTGTGTTGTTTTCTTTCTCTTCTTAGTTTTATTTCCTTAGTTTTTACTGTGGGGAAGAAAATAATCCTTAATAACCCTTGTTTGTAGGAAGAGAGGTAGCAAAATTGTTTCTGTGATATTCTTTCAACAGTGAAGTGTACTTTTTCGTAACAACTCTGTGATCTTAATATTTCAGTAGATAAATCAGAAATACAGAATATAACAGAATTAACAGGATCTGTTTAAAAATACAGTTGTAATCAAAAGCTGTACTACTATTAGGATTTATTTCACAGAGCATATGGTTTCTCTAATTAAGAACACTTTTTTTTTTATCCTTTAAGCCATGTATAATACGTTAAGTTCTATTCATATATTGCCAAACTTGTCAAACGTGCCTGCTTTTGTACCTGAATTCTTGCTCTTATTTAACGCCCTCTTGTTAAATGCTGAATTTTTTTTTTTTAAAAAAAGAACACCACATAGAATAGTATTTAGCTTTGAAGTTAATGCTGGACTTTCTTTTAAAATTCTTCTTTTATTCTAACTCTTTTAAGTTTGTCATCCAGAAGTTTAGGGCTTTTATCTGTTTGAAAGCGCTGATTATCCTTTATTTATGGTTGTTGTCTCCGGCTTCTTAGATGTATAAGATAATGCATTTATTACACAATTACTGCTGTGCCACATATCCTGAATATGATTTGAATGATCATGTTAAGAACAGCTGTAGCTGTTGCAATAAAAGATAGGACATAATTTGCCCCTTTAGAAAGCAACATTCTGTCTTTTGCTTTATTGTGTACTTGGTGAGAAAAGTCCCAAGAGTTTAAATAGACTAACAACCTAGGAGCTATCTTTTGTGAGAAAATAGGCCAGGGCTTGCTCCAGAATTTTATTCTTTATGCTTTTGCTAAGTTTATTTGCTAAAGAGCCCAGATCTTGACAGCTGTTAATCAGCATGAATACCTCATGGCCAGATTATTATTTTTTGTGTATGTGGGATGGAAAAGGATTAAAAGAGCATTTTTGTCAAGTGTATCCAACTCTGGAGTTCAATAAGATTCTGGTGCTGAACCTAGGTCTTGCTGGTTCATGGAGCTGAGGGGGTATACCAAATCATGCGAAGCTAAGAAAAGAAATGAGCACAGTCCTGTGCACAGGCCTTCAGGAAAAAAAAAAAAATCTCTCCTCAATGCACCATTCTATCTTTACCCTTCTTCACTGCAGCATGTTTTGTGTGTTGGACACTGACCAGCAACCCAGTTACAGGGCAGGTCCGAAGATGACATAGCTCGGAAAAAAACAGACCTCAGAATGTCTCCAAAGAGCTGGAGCACAAGTTTTGTCGGGTATTTCTTAAAGCTGGTCCTATGACATCTTAAGCAGTTGCTGCTGATCCTGCGTAGCTTTTGGCTGTTCATTTAACTTCTGCAGTATTTAGCCTTTTACAGTGGGAAATTGTTGGTACCTCTGGGAAATGATGTTAAATTCTACTCAGAAGTTCCCCCCTGCCCTTCCCCGGGAAGCAATGGGTTTACCAACTAATAACTCTTGCTTTATCTGCTTCCAGCTTGCTACCCTTCCAGTAAATAGCACTTAGTGCCCAAGAAATCCTGTTTTCCATGGGATTACTCATGTTAGTATCTCTTCATGTGGGAAAGGTGACAGAATCAGCATCTAAATTGCCCACAGGGTCGTTGTTATGACATTGAAGTTTACTGTCTCCGATTTACCCATAAGTCTATTGTTCCAAAATGTGGCATAATTCAGGCTTGAGAAAGACTTTAAAGACAAAAAAAATATTACAAAAAACCCCCTTGCTCTCATTGGAACTCCAACATCTTTCCAGTTACAGAAAAACCAAACCAAGCCCCTAAACAAATAAAAACCCCTCCCTCTGACCAAGGCAAAAAAAAAAAGTAATGGGAATTTCAGGTTGTTGATCTCTTTCTCTTACTATGTGAGACTTTTTGCAAAGCAATCCTACCCATAGTACTCTTACAATTCTGAATTCGTATGCTAACCATTCTTGTAAGCAATTTTTTTGATAACAACAAGCCCAGCCTGTCCTCTTTGCACTTATTCTGTACGTTGAATTATCAATAAATCATTCAAATGATCTTAGTCATCTACCGCAATGTGAAGAAGTTATTCTTTGTCTCCACTGTCAAATCTGTTTCTAAAGTTATCTGTTCACAGCTACATGAATATTTATACAGACAATTTCAAGGCTTCTTTGGCCCTAGATTCTTAATTGAGTGTAATATTCCGTTTAAATGAATTAAAATTGTTTTAGTTTAGTGCGAAACATTATCACTGTGTGTAAACTAATGCCTGCACAGAAAGGTAAAATTGAGAACTCTCATTCTAGCTGAAGATGCTGAGAATCGTTGATTCGTTTTTAAACCTGGTAGCGCAATCAGCGCCAAAATGCAGATTATAAACATTAGTGAATTGTAAATGAATGCAGATTTAATAAGGTGCTCTTAGCTTCTAGTTACCTTTCTAAATTAAAAACTGAAGATGTATTCAAGAAATCTTAAAGCCACACAAATTTTATGAAGATATTCCTTAATGATGTAGGTAAAGAGGGAGGAGGCATTGAGCTATATTCTTTACAATGCTGGCGATGCTGATGTCTGCAGTCAAAGATTTACCCCATTATTACGTTGTACGGGGAGCAAGATATCCTGCACTTTGCGTTCAGGTCCGGATCTGACCATGTTCCTTCTGTATCCTGTCAGGTTCTCATTGGGGAAAAAGGGCTGTAACAAACACTTGGCTGAGATCTGTCAAAGCGCGTCCCACTTGATCAGTTATCTGTAAAAAGCAGAGAGGTCTATGCAAGAATGGCACTTAGGAGTTTAGAACATATTTACAAATGAGTGGGTTTTTTAAAGGAAACCTTTAATGAGGGTATGTTAGCCATTCCCTGCAGCATTTTATAACTTCACGCTCAGGGTCGTCCTCAGAAGCCAAATTTGCGAGTACGCGTAGGAGAGATTTGTCAAGCTGCTGTCCACAAAGTACTTAACAACCTGCGTGTTAAAAGGTGGAGGAGCAAAACAGGCTTGAACATTTATTAGATTTCAGCATCAATTTGTTTAGAAGGGGGTTATGTTGTTTAAATAAAGCAAGATAATTAGTATGAGACACGGGAAAAATTGAATCATATCAAAATATTACAGAGACAATGTTGTGTTATATATATGTGTGTGTATATATGTACACACTAGTAAAATACCTACAAATAATAGAGTGGCTGAAATGGATGGCTCTCTCCAGCATCACAGGGCCCGTTGTGTGAACCCCCTGAAAAGGAGCCTTTGTTTCCATAGGCAACAGAGCCGCTGTGGCACCACGGATCCAACACATCCGGATTTGCTTTTATGCCTCTGAGGTAAACAGTTGCCTGCTGCACTACATAAATACTGAAAGAAAAACTCTCTTGGTAAAAGATCTGACCAGCATGAACCGAGAATAACTGCAGGCTGCTGAGGAGAGCCTAGCTCAGGCAACTCCGTCATAAAAGTACCCTGGGAGAGTGCTACCTGCGCTGCCATTTGTGCCTTTTTCTGCCATTTAGTGCCCTAACTTTGTTGTTGTGTATTTCACAGCTTAAAGATTGATTAAAAACAATATAAAAATCTGTAATGTGGTCATTTTTCCCTCCCCCACCTCCAGGGAGAATCTGTTTTCATTATCTCATCACGGTGAGGCTGGGGAATGAGTTACCAAATATTTCTGCTTTTCCCTATTTGATTTGCAGAATTCACTGCAGCCTCTGCTCTCAGCCATCCGAAACTGTTGTGGACACAGCTGAACAGTGAGTTTTAGAAGACAAAGTGCAAATCTTGCTGGTCTTTGAACTCATACCCTTCCATTTTAACCTGAGCAAAATAAATTGGAGTGACATATGAACGGACATGAATAATGACCTTCAAATAAAGAAATTAGTTGTCTTATGATTGTTGTACAAGAAAAATGAACCATGAAGATCACAGAGAAAGGTTATTTAGTGTCAGCTCATGCCTGAATTTGCTTAGTTTGCTTATTCATCCGATCAAAATTATGTCATTCTATGCAATCTACGTTTATCTTATTTTGCATTTCCTGTTTATCCTGCTAATGGCTTTGTTCTCTAAAAGGTAGGTTTGCAGAGATACAAGACACAGAGGCGCTGTACACTCCAGTAATTCCATGCAAGTGGAACTTAATCTTGAGCTAAGTACACAAAATTCTACAGATGTTGTGGTAAGGATTTTATTGGCTGATTTTTCGTGGTACCCACTGCCACAGCACTGAAACCACTTTTAACCCACAAAGTAATTAAAGCCATCAGGTTTCGATCTCTGTGATAATAAAAAAGAGACTTATAAAATGCAGTCATTCTTCTGCTAAAAGTGCTGTAATGCTTACTTAGGCGGCTTAATGAAAAGTGGAGACCGTGGCATCTACCCAGAAGCTTGTGAAAGAAGTATGGAAACCCTCCTGATCCCCTCTTGCAGGTGCTAATTTAGCAAATGCCCAGCTCCTGCACCATGGAGATTTGGCACTGTGGCATCGCAGGTGCCTCGTGCTGAAAAAGCCACCCCAGGTGGCCTGCATGGTCATTCCACTGGGCCTCCTTTTATGCTCTATTTCTGCTGGACTAACATCTCTTCAAAAATGGGTGCTGGCAGGTGCCCTTCTGTCTTTGACTTTCTCTGTCACAAGAGGTCACGTACTGTGATATTTTTATCTCAGCTCTTCTCATCATAGAAGTACTCCTGGAATTCACACAAATGCCCTGTTTATTTATTCCGATTAAGGCTACTGAATAAATTAATGAGAGCAAAACCAAACCCATCATTTTGAGGCAGAAATGTGATAACTATTATTTCACAAAATGATGAACAGTCTGGATGGCAATGCATTTTTTTTTGAGTTTTGCATCCTAGGTCTGTACCACCCGTTTTGTTAACGTGGAAGCTTTTCAAGGTCAGCAATGCCTTACATACAGGTAATGATGAGCCTGAGGTCAGCTTATGTTAAGTATGTCCTCAGTGTTCAGGTTAATCTTTTCATCCGTGATTTCAAATCATTTGTGTCTTCCAATATCATAGCAGTCTATTTTTCTAATAAGAGAGGAATGTATGCATCAAAACCCATGACATTCATTACCAAAAAATTGTACTTCAAGGGGTTTATTCAAGCAAAACATAAACTCTCAGTACTTCCAGGTTGTTTAGATATAAAAATTGTAGAGGGATAAAAATAGGACAGCTTATCTTCACTTTTACGTTTAATCCAAAATTACACGTTATTCTCTCTGACCTAAATAGGTGGAAAAAAAAAAAAGTTAGTGAATCAGACAGATTACCAATGTCTTGAAAGTGTAGATGAGTTTAGATGCTGCTGAGCTGAGCCCTGTAGTCCTTATCTGATCTCGTGAACTCAGCCTGCTAACTTACCTTCCCATTTGTTTTACTGAGAAGATGGTTTTCATGAGCATGAGTAGCATTTGGTGTTATTTTGTAAAGATTCGCAAGGGTCAGCATTTGCCAAAACAGTTTCAGCTGCTGGAAAATCCCGTGTTGTTATTTTTCCTCTGAAATTCTTTAGTCTTAAGCAGCAGTCTGACTTCTTCCTTGGGATTTCCTTATTATAAGGATCCAGGTGTCACATATTTCCCTGTGCATGAGACTGAACATAAAAAGATTCAAGACTGTTGTAGAAATATTTTAGACTGTTGTTTATAGAAATAATATTTTTGCATTTGTTTGGTCTATGCGTGACTGCCGAAATGTCTTGTTAAATAACTTTTTGTGCCCTTTGACTGGTGTCAACCACACTGGACAGAAGAGCGGAGGTATCAAAGATGATTGAGTTCTCTGTAGTACTGTGAAAATAAGGCAGTAGAGAGAATTCATGTTTTGTGAGAGAGGCTATAAATTCCCATACCAGAGGAAAAGCTCAAACCAGAGCTTAAATTTTGATATACAAATCCATGGGAAGCCAAGCTGCATTTATTTCAGGCTTCATTGTTTCACATTTATTTCTAATAACATCTTACGGGATTTAGAGATAAAAAAAAAAAAAAGAATCTTGTGTATTTCTCATTATTTGCACTATTTTTTTAATTTTCATTGTCCAAATTCATTGATGAGAGATCCTTTCATCTTTTCACTTTTGTCAGCATCTAACCAAGCATGACTTTATGGGCAGTACATTCACTCTTTAATTAATAATTTCAATTCTATTATCATGTTCTCTGAAAATATCTTGTACTTTTTTTAAAAAAACACAAAAACTATAACACAATCTTTCTCTGAAAATCGTTTTGAAAAATCTGCAATCAGTGAGCTGTTGATAATACTCCCCTGACTGACTCTAGGTTTTTACATTAGAGGTGGAGGAATAATTCTGAATTCTATTTGTCTACAACAGGCATCTTGCTTGCTCTGAACATAGGAAGGAATTTCAGGTCAATGCTGTTTCTCTCTACTGACATTGTGTTTAAACTCCTGGACTGCGGCAGTTTTATTTGAACATGCCAGGCAAAGCCTTCACCTTTTTCAGGCAAATTCTTCCCCTACCAAAAGCCATCTTCATGCCCTCTTCCCTGCGGCAAGGGGGTCTTCCTATTTTGCACCACTTCCCCACTGCTGGGAAGAAGACGTGGGAGCCTGTGATAATATTTCTCAAGTGACTGCTGAAGATTACCAGCCTATGTTCTTTATTTTTTTTCCCTCAAATCTCCTCCATGTGATAGATCCTGTCAAGGTGGTGAGGGAGACCACGAATTCCTGCTTTCTCCTGTACCTTTTCCAGCAGGATCAGCTGTGCAAGAGTGTGTACCATGTCCTCTGGGTAGTAATCTCTGAGTCTACTGAGAGTATCATTGTGGATGGAGATCGTGTTCTTGGGACAATACTTAAAATTGTCCTAAAAAAATAAGCCAGAGAAATCACCCTGAAAGGTTATTGTGCAATTATATATTCTAAGCAGTGTTCTTAAAGCATTTCGCATTTGGCACAAGTGTTTGTTCGAAGTGAGGAGGAACTGAGAGCAAGCAAGAGAAGACTGCAGATTTTTAGTGTAATCTGCATGGCTGTCATTGAAGAGACTGTTGTGTCACATGTCTTCGTTGCTCACTTCATAGCCATGCATGGAATATGTCCTGTAGTGCCTTTGCAGGCACGGGACAAGTAATTTAAGTTTACTCCATGTTTGCACAATGAATGGTGAAGGAGTAGGAAGAAAACTGTCAAAGGGAAAAAAGGAGAAAGGGACTCCTGGTTGTTGGTTGCTTTCTGTTACCAGTTAATTCTAGTCCAATAAACATGCATTTGACACCTGTTTGGTACAATATCCCACCCTTTGTCCTTAGGAGATTAGCAGCTGCATATTGGAGGAACTCAGTAGCTGGGCATTTGAGAAATGTAAAGTCAGAGTTCTGACAGATTTGCTCTGGCAGGTTCAGACGCTGTGATGGAATGCTAACCCTTTACACCTTGCTTCTCAGCTGGAAGTAACTACCTGAAGAGCAGAGGCAACAGACTGGATGTGTCATGTAGCTCATAATTCCAAGCTGTGAACACGTGTCCCGCTTTATGGTACTGGCGTAGAGCTGGATGGAAGGAACATTTCAAATCACAATAGCTAAATGCTTGAGGCAAATGTGCACCTGCTGCTGACTGGGGCAGGAGATTTGGTGAAGGATGTGGGAAAGGCCAAAATACTCGGTGCCTTATTGGCCACATTCTTTACTGATATGCCGCCTCCACTATGGCACAGCATTAATGTTGTGGACGATGGGGGAAGGAGCTCCCCGTGTAGCTTCCCAGTTGACTGGCAGGAGTGTTGGATACACCAGGTGGTTGTGCTGTTGTTCAGAGGGACCTTGAGACAAACAAAAGTTCAGCAAAGGGAAAGGCAAAGCGCTGCAGCTGTGCATCAATGCACTCTGGGCACCAAGCAGCTCGAAAGCAGCCCTGCAGTGGAGGACTTTAGTGTCCTGGTAGGTCAAAGTGTTACCGGCAGGTCCAGGGACATGATCCTTCCCACTCAGGACTGGTGAAACACATCTGGTTGCTGTTTCCAGTTCTGAGCTCCCCGCGACAAGATACACAAACTCCCCACAGAACTGCAGGAGCAAGTCCAGAGAAGGGCCATCACCATCAAGAGACGTGAGTATCTGTCATGTGAGGAGAGGCTGAGACAGCTGAGGTTGTTTACCCTGGAGAAAAGAATGCTCAGAGGGGATCTTACCAGTGTGTATGAAGGGAGAGCATAAGGATGGATCCAGGCTCTTTTCAGTGCTGCCCAGTGACATAAGAGGAAATGGGCACAATTGAAATACAGGAAATTCCCTTTAAATATTAATAAATAAATAAATCTGACACTAATGGGCAGATGTTTACTAAAGACTCACACAACCTTGGGCTAATAAAAGGGTAACAAAAGTAGTCCTTTGTGCACGTCACAAGCTGGCTGTTTTGCAAGATATTTACTGGAGAGAAATTCCTTATAGATTTGTCCTAAACCTATTCTTAAATTTCTGCAAGATAAATTTGCTTTCTACTTGCGTGTTTCTACAGACACACACATTGCTTCTAAACCTACCATACTGGAATTAAGGATTTCTTCAAGCCGTTACAGCCTTGATACTTTCTTTAGCGTTTCTTGTCTTAGAGACCCCTTTGAGAGATTTAACTTTCTAGTCTTTGCCTCCATGAATGTGGTTGTCTTTTCAGCAGCAATTTGTAACTTCCAGCATTCTTTTTCTGCTGCAAATATGAATGTAAGACTCTACATTATTTATTCTTTCTAAAGTGACAAGGGAGAGTTGTAAACTGCTGAATTACAACCTGTAGTTGCCAAGAGGCAGGAACAACTTAAAGAGTGATTTAATTGTAGATGTTTTACTTCTTACTCCTTTAACCCTTTCCTCCAGGAAGGATAAATACAACAGGCAGTAGATCAGTAAAAGAGCAGTTCTGGAGACAGAGGCAGGAAGGAATGGAGGAGGTCAAAAGGAACTTTGCAGCTGGAAGGAGAAAAGACAGCCACAGACAGGCCATCTTTAGAAAAGCACGTCTTGAGTTACTCTGCTCAAGCTTTCTAATGTGATGGAATCTACACTTAAAAAAAATTTACCTTTTGGTTTAACATTAGGAAGGAGTTAAAACTTGCATTCCTGTTAGTGGATAAGCGTTAGACTCCAACAGAGCTCTGCACTAGCCCAGCTCAAAACAGAAGATTTTGGGAAGGAAGGAGTTCTGAGGGAAAGGAAGAATGAAGCTAACAGGGAAATTATATTATAGAACAGAATCATTGAATCACAGAATGTTGAGGGTTGGAAGGGACCTCTGGAGATCCCCCAGTGCAACCCCCTGCCAGAGCAGGGTCACCCAGGGCAGCCACACAGGAACGCGTCCAGGCGGGTTTGAAAGTCTCCAGAGCAGGAGACTCCACACTCTCTCTGGGCAACCTGGGCCAGGGCTCCGGCACTCACACAGCCAAGAAGTTTTTTCTAACATTTTTGTGGAACTTCCTGTGCTCCAGTTTGCACCCATTGCTCCTTGTCCTGTCATTGGACATCCCTGAGAAGAGCCTGGCTCTGTCCTCCTGACACTCCCCTTTGACATATGTATAAACATTGATTTAAAGGGTATCATCTCAGGTCAGCCTGTGACCCCATAGTCACAGTCTTACTGGTATTTATGTTTGCTTGAGAATGGCAAAACGAAAAGCCAGCACTTCCCTGGAAGCAGCACACGTGTGGAGAATGAGTACTTCGATTTGTTTCAAACATATTAATGAAATTACCAGTGTGTTTAGAATGAGTGAATGGCTTAAAGAGAGTGCGGAATTGGTAGGAAACCCCCCCCGCCATGTGCTTTTCTATCCACTCCCCTGTTTGTTTATGACCGTAAGAATTTCTCATTGTAGAGTCCTTTATCATGTTTTCCTCAGTAATATGGATGTTTAACCTGCCTCCTGAGAGTGAATCTCTGTAAGATGTTCTCTCCAACAACTGTGTCATCTAGAGAACTCTACATGTTATACCCGCAGTGAGTAACAACCCTGTAACTCTGAACTACATGTGCTATGAACTATAGTGCCTGACAGCAATGCAAGCCATTCCTGTTGACTGGAACTACTCGATATTTCACGCCAGGAGTGACTGAAAGAGGCTTAGAGGAACACTTACTTTACCATCTTCGCTAAGCTGCATGTTAAAGGCAATACGAGACTGCAACCTCTTTACCTGGGTACCCACAGCTAGAGAGGGACATCCCTCCAAGTCAAGAGCTTTTGAAAAAGACGTGGATAATGTTAATGCTATTACCATGGTTGAAAAGGGAGTGGGCATATTCTGTTGTTAGCTCTTGTGAGAACATCTTATTTTCTATTAACAGCATGAGCAATATGTATTGTCAGCTAGGGATGACCTTTTTTTGATACGTGTTCCATGCTGTAACTCTGAAGCACGTAGACACTGTTGCATGAAACTGTATGCTATCTTTTTTTAATTTTTTTTTGCAATTTCTGAACGTAGCTTCGAGGAGGAAGTCAACAAAGGAGATGTAGTGTAGGCACTTGCAAAAATATTCTTCTTTGGTTTTCTGCCTGAAATGGAAGTTCTGCAAATCTGCCAGCACATTAATTCACTATATGATGTTTCTGCCATTGTTTTTTAATAATCTGAGCATATCTCTGTTAATCAGAATACATTAACAAAAATCAGCATATGTACAAAAGTAATTTAAAAAAAAATCTCTTACTCTTCATTCTTATTCTTTTTGTCTCGTTTAAATAGCTTTCTCAAGTATCATCCTGTGAACTAAAGAAAGCAAGAAGACAAAGAAAAGAGTTGAATTCTTTTTTTGGGGGGGAAAAAGAAGTCTCATTGTGATGACAAGACAAATATGGGGTCATTTGTTTTCTCTGAATTACAAGGCACTGTTAGCCTTGAGCTTGTTCCCTCTAGAGAAAAGAGATTACGTTATAGCTCTAAATGGCGTTAGCCTGAACAAACAAATAAACCTAGTTCATTCCTTGAAGCTAGGTAGGGGTGAATATACGAGAATAGCAGATTAGAGAGACTTTTCTCCAAGTAGTTGAAATATACTTATGGAGCTACATGCAGATATATTGCTGGGGTGATTTCAGCTGAGTCTTCTTCTTTCCTCTAGCAGAAAGTCCTCAGGAAACCTGGATATTTACAGCCTTAACTGAAATTTCACCAAGAGCTGGAATTATGAATATGCTTTACTATAGTCATCTCTGCAATGCTCATGGACATGAGTCCTTGTGGCCCTTGCAAGTTGTAGAAATTTTCTAAGGAGGCTTTTCCTTGACCCCCTGAGTTTGATGTGATTTTTCACCACTTTTTTTTTCTATCCTTAGGTAGCTTTCCCATCCCCTCTTCCCACGCCGTTGTCATGTAGTTCCACTTGCAGCTACCTCAGTGTGGTTAACCTAAAACCCTCTGGGGAACTTGGGAACAGACCATACTAAATCAAGGCCAGGTTGGAATTAGAAATGAAAAACACTGTCATTAAACCATTTAAATAATAACATCCTATAGTGTTGCACTCTTGTTTGCTGGAGACGGTCCCCACACGTAAAGAATTGCACACCTTACAATCCTATTACTATGGAAACATCATATTTAACAGACTGCTCAGGAATAAGAATTTTTCAGGTTTTTTTTTTTGAATCCCAACGTCCATTCTCCACTATCCCCAAACACAAAAATTACTTTAGTTTCTTTCTGCTCCTATGACTACGTTAAATTTTGTCTGCTGTGCCTGGAATATTCTGGTTTTATACACCAGATCCTCGCCTCTTCTGACAGAATATTTCTTAACACAAAGAGGGTGCAGAATGAATAAAAAAAGTGCATTAGGTGTGTAAGTTTTTTTTCTTCCAAGTCTTTCTGTAGCATTTTCCCAGTGGGTGTGCAGGGACCCTGCGCAGACACATTGTCTCTCACACCAGTCAGATTGTACCTGGAACATGCTACTGCAACTAGTATGTTGTTGGTGCTAAACAAATTACCTCCAAAGTCCACGTTCTGAGTTTCCAAAAATTCTGGCTTTTCTTGATTTAATATTTCTTGATTAAGTGCACTGCTTTATTTAAAGACAGGCTAGATTTTAAAATGGGCACAATCTTACACCGAAAAAATAGTACAGAGAGATTCCTGTCATAATAGAAATGGAATTTTTCTGTTCCCTGCTGTGCACGCATAGCTTTCATACTGGGATATAAATAAATGTACTATGAAGGAAAAGCTTTTCCTACTGATGGCCAAGCCTATATGCCATTGCTTGGGAAAGAATATTATTGTCTTAATTTTTTTTCCCAAAATGGTATTATACTTCACCTCACTTCCCCTTGTACTTGGTTTATTTATCCTCGACAGTGATTCTCCCTATCCTGGGGGATTATGGCAGCCTAACTTGACTTTCTTCTCATTTCTTTTAATGTCAGTGTTTCATGTCTGTATAAGGAGGTATAAAGCTCTTCAAGACTTTTGCTAGGTTAATAGCATTTTAAATATTCAAGGTAACTTTATGAAAACAAAAATTTTTTTTTCATTCACAAAAACTGGAAGCACAAATAAACACTTTTCTGGTTTTATTTTCCAAAATTTAAACACTCCAGCTCTATGGAGATATGGAGATATTTCACGCATAGAATGTCACTATCAGCTTCCAGTAAGTTTACAGAAAAAAAAGTCTCGGAAGCAAGCTGAGCATCAGATTCAGATAAACAGACACAAAGCTATTGGGCATGATACTGTGGCACTGAAATAGCTCCCAAATGTAAGAACAATATATCTAATAAACCATAAGTAATTTCTAAAAAGTAGAAATTTCAGCTTCTTGCTTGGAAAAGCACTATTTTTTAGCTGACCGGTACATTTGTGCTAAGGAGTAAAGCTCCCTAAACCGTTGCTGATAATTTAAAATAAAAAAGTGGGGTTTTTTTTGATAAAGTCTTCTTAACTATTTTCACTCTCACACCTGCAGTCTGTTCTCAGTCTGAATATTACAGGTAAGAGTTAATTCCCTCACTGGCTGATTTACAACGATATACATTACTTATCCATCGCATCTTGCCAACATTATTCTGTTGCATTAGCTATCATGACCTCGCCATTTAGAATAGTTGCCTTTTCATAAAATAGAATTCATTCAACCATTGCTCAAACATATTATCTCCTTAAAAATGCATGGGTGTTACTATTACCTCTTTTTGCAAATGGGAAACTAAGGCACAAAGGAAGGCAAGAGTGTTGGTTTGTAAAGCTGCTGACCAGTTACAGGTCCATATAAACACTGTGGGAAACAATGTTTACTGTCTCTGGAAAAAAAAGCCTGAATGTTGGACTTATGTGGGAATTTGGAACAGAGGCTGGAGTGGAAAAGGAATCCACTGCGATTCAGTCTTTCTTGTCTGCAACTCATTTGCTGGATGTAAATGTTATCAGTAAGGACCATGGAAAGAGGGAGAGGAAGAGTGAATGGGTTTCAGCTTGGTGCTATATCCCTTTGTCGTTTACTTGCAATCTTCCCCAAAAACCAAGTGTAAGACAAAAATTTTTTAGACGACCTGGGCTGCCTGGTCATAAGAGTTTGGTCATTGGTCTTGGTCATTGCTCCATAAGAGCAGTGAATGAAGAAGTACATGTATCTAAACTGAAATTATCTCCATGCAGGCCTCTCTTCTTAATTCACAAAATAATAGGATATAGCTTAAAGTCCTTCTAGAAATATACTATCCCTAGGAGTACGGAAGTGAACTTTGCCCATAATGTGTACACTTGGTTTGAATCGGGGTTGTTTGGGTTGAAGAGGAAGTGAGCCAAAAGAGACACGGCTGGATTTCAAATTTTAATGGATATTTTCAGACTGGCTAAGGCTCAAATTCTGTTCATAGATATTTTTGTGGGAATGTCTAGAATCAGTGGGGTTAGATGAATACCTGTACGTCTGTGCTAAATTGCAACAATCTCACTAGTAACTGAAGTGGTATTTCTAAGTGATAACAAGCATTCCACAATTAGCATTTTAGAATTACTTTCTCATCACTTAAAGGCTATTAAAATCCACTTAAATGCCATATTCTTAAGTAAGCGCAACCTCTCAGATTGTTCATTTAGCCTCTGGTTTTGGATAATAATCTTGTTCTGGAATCTTTAATTTCTGTTAGACACACCGCACAGATATTTGTGATGAATTTCTAACACGTATAATACCAAAATGAAGAAGAACACATGAGAAGAAAAAAGTCTCCTCTGACTTCGTCTACGAAAACAAAAGAGTACAATTAATTGCTCAGAAGTAACCTTTTCATAAGCATCCCCAGTGATGTTAGGTTTGGAAGCTAAAATTCTGATTAAGGTTACCCAAATAGTTTGAAGTAGTTTTGAGTAAGGACTGCATCTTAAACCTGTGGGGGACTGGTTATATGGAATTGTTCACATATCAGATATTTCAAGATAAGTCTTTGTATATGTGTTCAGGACAAAAACTCCTGAAATAAATTTGAAACCTTTGTTTCTGACTCCGCTCTTGGAGCAACCAGAACCTGATCTTAAAATGAAGAAATATGTCAGGAAATTATTCCCCTCTCCTAACTTCTGTTTTTCTTGGTAAAACATTGTTATTTGTGGTGTTTATATAATTATATTCCAGTGTAATTCAAGTATGTAATGACATTTCTCCAATGAAAGCATTTAAATAAATCAGGAAATTGCTTTACTGTTCTGTTTCCTGCCTTAAAACCCATTTTGTCATGTTCATTTTCTTGTTCAATCTGTCTAAGCTCATCTAGATATAGTCTACCCTATAACAGAACAAAATATGTATTATCTGATCATCTCATATATGTGTATATACTAATACATGTTATATTTAAACCATTCTCATATATATATTATTTTCGTCCTTTACTCAATTTTAGTTTATATTAAAAGCAGAAAGCTTACATAATACCAGAGTATGACTAGAAAAAGAAATAGAGGAATCTCATTTAAAAAAAAGGAATATCAACTGCTAAATCTATCAGAGAATAAAAAATAAGCAAAAAGAGAAAGCATTTTAATTCTTCTTGGGGCATCAATCAAGCATAAGAAATATAGTAGTTTTCCTTTCATTTGAGTATGTATTAAAACCAGGTTTTTGCACGTACAGCTCAAAAGGGCTGTTTTGTTTTGTTCAATGAGGTGGAGTAGCTTGGTACAGAGGTGGTACTTTCCAGCAGAGAAGAGGAAAATCGACCAGACTTGCTGGAGAACTGAATCTTCTTTTACCATAAAGACCTTTCTATGAGACAAGTGATAGGTTAATCTGTCTCATTTTTATCCAGACCTTTTTTAATTTAGTGGATAAGATTAAAGTGCAAGCTGAATACCACAGGTGTAGCTTGGGTTTTTAATCTGCTTGACTTGAGTTAATCTAGTTCCTGAATGGGGCTACTAATAATATAGTTCCCGAAATAAAATAGGAAACCTAAGTACTGCAATGCTTTTATTCGGCTTTGAATAAATCAGTGGAGCATAAAATATACTGAAACAGATTAAATTCGATTCCTGCAGGAATCAAAGTTTAAGAAGCTGGAGTTGAGATGGAAAGAAACTCAACAGAGGAGATCAAATGCTGCACGGGGGACCCAGGCTCTGCTGGGGGGCACCGTGCCCAGAGAAGCCACCTGTGGGGGCTGCTGCAAGGTCCCCTGTGATTTAGTCTGAATAAACAGCTTAGTGACAGCTACGCTTCTGGTTTTCAAGCAAAAAATAGAGATCAGTGAGAAGATGGTGCTTATTTCCATGTTATCCTGCACTGGAAAATGTGTCTTCATGCTCCAGGGCAAAAATGAAAGGAAAAGTAGCAGCCAAATGCCCTGAAATAATTGCCTGTATGTAACAAGTGTCTAATTGGACACTATAGCATAAATACATAAACATCTTTTTTTTATAAGGCTTTTCAAGCTTTATGCATTCCAAGCCAAATTCTTTAGCCCTTAACTGAGCAAAACGCCTGCTGCTCATGCTGAGAGGTCTGCTCAGTTAAAGAGCACAAACCCTCCATCCTGTTTTACACTGATAGCTTTGATACTTCTGCAGTTTGTCAGATTTTCTATGAGCTGAGGGGTTGCGACCCCCTGTGTGTCTCACCAAGCTCCTGGGATGGCAGCAGAGCAAGGGGCACGGGTCCCAGCTGCACCTCACCTACAGGTTGGAGATCAGCTGCTCCAATGCCCCAGTGGGACTGGAGCGAAAGCGGGAAGGTCATGGGAGAGAGAAAGGCATCATTTTGGCATTGATAATTGGAGGAGGTAATTTAGAGGAACAGTGGGTTTTGCAATAGCCTTTCCTCGCCAGGAAGGAACACTAGAGTGTTTACACAGAATCATAGAATGTTGGGGGTTGGAAGGGACCTCAAAAGATCATCTAGTCCAGCCCCCCTGCTAGAGCAGGATCACCTACAGTAGGTCACACAGGAACGCGTCCAGGTGGGTTTGAAAGTCTCCAGAACAGGAGATTCCACACCCTCTCTGGGCAGCCTGGGCCAGGGCTCCAGCACCCGCACAGCAAAGAAGTTTTTTCTAATGATTTTGTGGAACGTCCTATGTTCCAGCTTGCACCCATTGCCCCTTGTCCTGTCATTGGACATCGCTGAGAAAAGACTGACTCCATCCTCCTGACACTCCCCCTTGACATATTTATAAACATTTATGAGGTCACCCCTCAGCCTCCTCTTCTCAAAGCTGCAGAGGCCAAGCTCCTTCAGCCTTTCCTCACCAGGGAGATGTTCCATCCCTCCATCATCTCTGTGGCTGCGCTGGACTCTCTCCAGCAGTTCCCTGTCTCTCTTGAGCTGAGGGGCCCAGAACTGGACACAAGATTCCAGATGTGGCCTCACCAGGGCAGAGCAGAGGGGCAGGAGGACCTCTCTTGACCTACTAGCTACTCCCCTTCTAACACACCCCAGGAAGCCATTGGCCTTCTTGGCCACGAGGGCACTGCTGGCTCATGGCCATCCTGCTGCCCACCAGCACCCCAAGGTCCCCCTTGCCCCTGCGCTGCTCTCCAGCTCTTCCCAACCTATACTGGCCCCTGGGGTTGTTCTTTCCCAGGTGCAAACTCTGCACTTGTCCTTGTTGAATTTCATAAGATTTTGCCCTGCCCAGCCCTCCAGCCTCCCGACCGTGGTTTGGCCTCGGCAGCAGCAGGGCCACGAGCGTGGTTGGGAAAAGGCATCCCTGAACTTGGGGAAGGAGAGCCAACTCGTGCAGGGCACAGCAACTGTGGCACAAGAATGGAAGTGTGAGCTCTGTCCGCATGGGTTCTGCGGACAGAACCAGTATGACTATGACTGTGCTGGTTCAACTCCATTTTACGTACTAACATTATCCAAGTCAGAGAAGACTGAGTAACTTCAGTTTTTAATATCTATATATGTTTGTATGTTTTAGAAAATACTCATTTGCATATGTCTAAATGCAGGCTTTTTTTCACTCTTCACTATCTCCTTCACAGAACTTCTCAAGAAAGTTCCATAATCTGAGCAGCTGCTACAGCCCCTGATAGTGTTGGCCCAAGGCACTAAAAGGAGCTTGAGAATTCTTCTAATTTGATCTAAGAAGATAACTGTAAGTATTCAAGAACGTAAAGTCAATGTAAAATACATGTTTAAATAAAATACATGCATAAGCATCCCATGGGAGTCCTAGCTTCACTGGGTACTTGTTTTTTGGTAAAGAGTAGTTCCTGTTAAAAACGTAGTGGATACATTAATCACTTTGTGTGCTGTGGCTGAACTGTCTTGCTTATTTGATGTTTAGACAATCATTTTTGTTAAATAAAGAAGGCGTGCTGGTACTCTGCTTAGCAGTGTAAAAGTGCACAACGTGAAATAGTTTTTAATTCTCCATATTTTAATCCTATCCTTCATATTTAAATGTATAAGTTTTACCAGAACTATATACTTGACAGGTATTTATTACAGCAATCTTTAGAACTGATTTCCATATAGGTGTGTTCCACAGACTGCATTACTCTAAAAAATAAAAAGAGAAGGAAAAATGTTAGGGCAAAGAGAAGATTAAGATTAGATCTTGTACAGATTAAACTTCATAAAAAGCCATAATGAAGCAATGTTACCTACGCAAGGCTAACCCCCCGCTCCTTAAGTGGTACAAAAGATGTTTGTAGATGGTGATTTTTTGCGATCCTGTTCCTGTGAGGAGTTCAAGCTTAAAAAGAGTGAGAAGATATGGAAAATTCTTGCATTGCTAGTACAGAAACCATTTATCTGTTTGAGAAGTATCATGTGTAATGGGCTGTAGTCCCCTTCCCAGATAGCAGTTTGGGCCAAAAGGAGCTCAGATGGTTCCCTGTGTGATCAGTTATGATCTATTATGTCTGTATTAATGATTCCTAACTTAAATCCCTGGTTTTGGTATAGCTGCTTGATTTCTTCCTCCATTCCTTAGTGAAATGTTTCTTAACAGAACTCCAGCCACGTCTTTTCTGAAGTAGAAAATGCACATTCGCCCAAGATCTATTAAAAAATATGTAGCAGGATTAAACCCTCCAGACTCCCTTAAGTTTCTGGAGTATTAACTGGCTCACCTGTGATTAAAAGTGCTTCTTTTGCAGAGTTCAAGTGTGATATTGAGGTACTTGTTAGACAGAAGCCCACAACAAGAAAAAATTTGAATGTGTCCTGTAGTGACAGGTGCTGCTCTGTGCTAGGAAGAAAAGATAGAGTGTGTCTGCATCTCCTGTGAAAGATGGTCCTGGATTTTTGTGAACTATGCACATATGTGGGCAAGTTCTGTTTCTTAATGTGGGTTCTGCAAGATGACTAAATGTCAACTAGTTTCTCTGGAGACTGTGAACAGTTTAACTCTAGTCCTCCGAGGCACAAGGCTTGGACACTATCCTCCTTGCACCAAATTCCCCTATTCTATATTAGCCACTGCGCTGTTAAAACGAACCAAAAATCCCTTAACATTCTTCTTTCCTGTATCTCTTCCCTATGAATGAGTATTATTTCTACTGTAGTTACTCCAAATGGCTTTATTACTGTGCATATCTAAAGCAGGATTCTCAATTCCAATAGAAAAATTATACCTCCATAATACCTATTTTCATTTTTAAGATTACTTGCACACTGGTCTTTTTTAATTCAGAGATATAATGTCTGCTGAAGAGATGGATTTTTACTGAAAAAGGTATTTATACACATATCTAACAGTATTGAATCAAAGAAAGGATACTATTCTAGAAGCTCCTTTTCATAAACATTTTCAAACATATTCTGTTGACTGAAATCATTGTTATGTGTTTAGAATTTAAATTTAGGAGACCAAATAGAATAACTCATAGAAACAACATATAGGTGGAGAGTGGAAATTTTTTTTTTAAAAAAAGAAGATCAGCTGATTATTTTTAAAAAATTGGAAAATATTTTCTCAAGTTAGGGCACTTGACTGGCTAATTGACTTGCAGTGGAAAACTATCACTGATGGTAGAAATACTAAGAAAAATATCGAAGACTAGTTACATCTTACTCTCACAGAGGAGGTAATGAACACATTTGTAGAGGTAATGTTAACTGGAGGCAAAGAAAAACTAAATTGTTTTCCTTTTAAGTGGGAAAGGTTTTAGAGACAGCTGGTATGATCTTCCTGTTGCTCCAGCACCATCATCTGTGAACTGTCTTGCATCCCTTTTTGTGTGTCCTCTGTGAAATATATGGTCACGTTTTTCAGTGAAACTTCTTATCCCTTCTGGCCCTGCAACCTAGTGCAGTCAGCTTCTTCCCTCATGTCAGAATACCACAGTAGCCTTGACATCAAAACTAAAGTTGGAATATAGCTTTTCAAAATATTTCCATCATCCTTGCATATAAAAGCATTATATATCTTTTATCTTTCTGTGTGTGTGTACGCATGAGAGTGTATGAACCACAAGCACAAATGAAATGTTCATTAAAAAAATTAATTTCTGGATATGCCTTGACAGCAAACGTTTCTCTAATGACACGTTACCAGTACTTTTATTAGAAGATACTTGAAGGGAGAAAATTAACTTTTTAAAACCGCAGAAATAGCCATGCAGGTGTATCATTATATGATAAGCACAAAATGTAATTTTGTATTATAAACACTTCTTCTGTGTGCCTTTTGAAGCCCCAGATCATGCTGACCTACAGCCACTACTCAGAATTTGAGATCCTTTAGAAACAAAGTATTTTAATTGCTGGGTCTTTGTTTTTAGTGTCTAGATTTTACTCTATTTGAGGTAGTTCCAGGCCTCAAAATTAAAAGATGCTAAACCAGTAGCTCTGTGTACTGATGTTTTACACATGTGAGTTAAAATGCTTCTCTTATTCTAGAGTGGGAATGGTGCAGGGCTGTTCCAAATGAACATTGATTCTTTAGCTACCTCTTGCACAGTTTGTTTGCTATATTCAAATTGTTCTATTTTGTGGATAGTTAACAGTTAATTTAGAAAAAAAACTGTAATTACTGTCACTCTCTAAAAGAACAAGATTATTTCCTTTCAATTTACTCACTCTCATCTTGTGGGATTTTCACTATTGTACTCTGGCCGGCCAAATCCTGTTTTCTGAATAATGATGGTCTTGCAAGAAAATCTAATATAAGAGAACAACATCAAACTGACAGGAAGATTGAATGGGTAATATATGCCCTCTTCTTTCTAATGTGTGGTATCTTTATGATGCTGTGGCCTGTGGCTGACAACTTTGACCTGTGTCTTCCTCTTTAGTTAACCCCCATCAACTATTTAATATAGCTTCACATGTTTGTCATATGAATTAGTAATTAATGCCATTCTAGTCCTGATGTTAATATGTTCATTGAAAATGACATAGAAGGAAGGGCACTTAGATCTACAGAGATTTAATTAGCATGTAATTTTCAGTATATCATCTAGTGTTAATTAGCAGTTAAATCATCTTATAGTGCACGACCTGCTGATTTAAATACAGCATTCCTCTACAGTGGCCCTGGGGGAAAACGTCTTGAAAGGGTATTCTCTCAAAAATTGTCGCTTTCTGTTTTGTGGCACCTTAGCATTAGGTCTTTCTCAACCCATTCCACAACACAAAAGCCCCTTTGCTGAAGAGATAAGCAAGCAGCAATTTTGATATTAATCAGAAAAGATAACGATAGATCTAATCGTGCCCAAGCGAGGTGCTGCTTGATGGAGGTGGGGTAACTCCATTGCTATATGAGGGTCAAATCCTCCCTGATGGATTTCTGTAGCTGCAGTGAATTGTTTGAAGCTTTACTACCTTTTTTAATTTTTTTCTTAACCACATAAAATTCTACCTCGAGGAACTGTAATATTGGCTAGCTGAGCCGTTCAGGAAATCATCTTCTCGAGTCTCTCGTTAGATAGTTCTAGTGTATATGCTTATATTTCTTGTGAAAATAAATGAAACAAGTACCATATTATATTTTAACTACTAAGCTTAATAGTTTCTGCTTGTATTTTGCTGCTCCTCCTTTCTTAAGTTGCGAGTGATCCTTGAATTTTTTTATTTCATCGGCATAAAAATATCTAAAACTCTATTTTATTGAGCACTTCCATCATCTTGAATACGTTTATTATACAGCTTTTGAGGTCTTATTTTTCTATGCAATTCAATTCCCTTGACCTCAGAAGAGTATTTGTTCCTCGTATCCTCTACTTTATATGATACAGGCTTTACCCTGGTGTGTCATCAAAACTGTTGCTGAGAAGTGTTGAATTTTAGTGCTGTGAAATTGAACTCTTCCACAGTGATAGAAAACAACTGACCCTAGTTCTTCAACTAGTGGGTGATTGATTAGGAAACAAAACCAAACCAGAAGTAAGCTTCTTGTGCTGATGGCTTTTTTTTCTTTCTTTTTTTTTTAACAAATAACTCCAAAGTAATGCAGTGCAAGATGCTATTAGACTGAAAATAGTCTCCAGAACGCAAGAGATAACTTATCCAGAACATGTCCAAGTTACGAGTTTCTGAAATGAGAACTCTCTTAATAACCAAAAGAGCAATCCCCACAGTTGTCAACAGAATTGTGCAGATTGTCTTCGTAGGAGTTTTCAGGTGTGCAGTACCTGACAGGCACCCGGTGTACGTGTTTTAAGAGACCGTGTCAGACACTTGCAATGAAATTTCTGCCTAAAACAATGACAGACTCTAATTCTGTTCATTGCCATTATGAAGTGGTTTTACAGGCCAATTATAAATGACTCTAGTCTCTGATTAGGTGATTAATACCTTAGTGAACTCTTCAGTTAAAAATTTCTTCTCCTTAGCCTATTATTGCATTGTCCAAGAGCTGATTTCCACTCATTCAATGCATTCATTGTTTGGTCTTCCTAAGACTCTTTTCAGTATGGATTGATGAAGACTTTAGTGCTGATAGCTGACCATTGCCCGTATTTGTTCTCCACGGAGTCTTGAAATTACCCTTATTGAAATCTGTTTCTGACTATAGATGTATGCAACCTGAACTCCTATTTGTGTTATAAAATCCCTATCTGTCTGATCAAACAGACAGAATCTAGGATACCAGCAACACGTTTAAATACAGACATTTCCCTATACTGTGACATGTTCAAACAAGTTGTCTGTTTTTACTTTTCCCAGTCTTCTTAAATTGTGTTCAAAGTAGAACTGGCCTTTGAAATCAAGCTCAGAACATGGAAGCTGTTTGAAAAGCTTTGCCTGGCTTGGCTCTGACCGTTTCCCACACTGAGTTTCCAGACTGGCTGCTGCTGAAACCCCTTTTAGCTGATACTGGTTGGGCAGGGAGGAGGCATCAGAAAGGTTATTCTCTGTGGCTTACCTCACTAGGGTGCTGTGAGAGCTGTGTCAGGTGAATTAGTTGGAAATGTTGGTGTGGAGTCTTCTGGATGTTGTTCTTTTTCATCTAGCAGAATTCAGGATATTAGGGTTTTCAGATATGGCATCATTTTCATTGTGATTATTAAATGCATCAAGCTTTGGACATTTCTGAGTTCTGTGTTATAAGTTGTTCTTTGATTACAGGAAAATAAAGCCTCAGTCCTACCTTTTTTTTTTTTTAAATGAATACACAACCTTTAAAATACTTCTATATGTTCAAGACAAGGAGGATGTAGTGTTTAAAACTGTGAGGCCGTTGTTACCCTGGTAAATCCCATCAAAAGCAAGGATTATCTGTTTGTACATCAATATATGTAAATACTAAGTAACCAAGCCCAGCTATATTTTATATACAGCGAAGAAACACTGATGTTAAAAATATTGAAGTATGTTCATATAACCTGTGCTGCCTATTCCTTATCACAGAATAAGCTCTCGTTGCCACACCCTAATGGATTTGTTGCAGTATTTCCTGATTATGAAACCTGTTTTAAAAAGCTTGGCCCCAAGCTTACTAAAATAGTTCTTCCATTATGTTTCCAACTTTTTCTCCTCTGCAAAAATTTCTTGTAACCACTTCCATCCTACAAAATGATCAGTCACTCTTTGCCTGATGTTCAGAGCCTGTTACGAGCTCTCTGATTGCAAATTTTGAGTTCCCAGTGTTAGCAACTGTTTCAATTTCCAGTTTCTAGGTCACATTAAAATACTATGATAGTAACTTCTATTCAATTTTCCCTTTTTAACTGTCTCATCTTATGGGTTCCTGGCAATGGCATTCGCACTGAAAAGTGTTACTGCTTGTATGAGTAAGCGGCATAAATACAGATTTTGCAGAAACCTGGAAGCATGTAAGCTGTAATTTGCTGAATGACAAAAAGGGAACACAGGGTAAGGTTGGTCCAATATGCTCTGTTGGTCACCAAAGGCTGGATTGTTGAGAGCAAGAAAAGAGGAATGTTGCAAAATCTTTGTTGAGTGCCTAATGGTCCAGAAACACGCTGCTCGCTAGAATCCAAGATGCTAGTTTTAACAGTTTGGTGTTCATTATGTCAACAGGGGGTGTGATGAATTCCCTTGGTCTAAATAGGAGCGTGTTAAGTTTTTTTTAACAGATTTTGCTGTAGTAATTCTATTTATTGTGAAGTGTTTCTGGTTAGCTCCTAACTAGATGCCTGTAACCAACTACAGCTTTCAGAAAGAGCTGGAGTTTGTGCGTTGCTTACAGAGTCAAAAATTTGTCATGTAACTTTCCTTTGAAAATGCAGCTGGGAAGTTTGGATGGTCTTCTAGTCTAATAAAAATCCTAAAATATGATTAATTACTTAGTGGATAAGACTGCTGTCTTCATTTATGGTGCTGTAAAAGTAATTTATGATGCTACACAAAGATGAGGCAAGTTCTAGAGAACATAGGCAAACAAAAAGTATTTTTTTTATTGTTGTGTAATAAACCCCATGGTTATTAGCTTAACTGGATGATAAAATCTAGGCTCTTTGAAAACATGATGACATATTTTCTTACTCCAGTAGGAAAAAAACCCACTCCCTGTGTCAGAAGGTGCTGCTGCAAATCTTTAGGCAGTTTGAAGGAAGGCAGGAGTGGAGACGTGTCTCTTGAAGCTCACTCCAAGAGTAAATAAAGGTAAGTGGGACAAGCTGTGCTGAAGCATTTGCAAGGTGGGACCGTGTGAGAAACTTGTGATTTGGATGGTCCTTATCAGTCAAGTGCTGCATTCAAATCCAGGCAAGCCGCAACAAGCTTGCTTCCAGATCTAGGTCTGTTACTTTTGTGCTGGAGTGCATGTTTAAATAATGTCCCTTCCCCAAAATGCTAATGTGTTTCCTTTCCCTTCTGTAATAGAGAACATTAACTCAGTATCTGCATGACAAGTGTAAAACTACTCGTCCTGACTCAAAGTCTGCACCTTTTAGACTTGTTTGTGATATTTCTTTTTTAAATTAGTATTGGTGTGAGAAACTGCATCTACAATGAAGGCGGCGCTTCTATTTCTGGTGTGCTTCCCAAAGACAGCCTGAAAGAATTCTGCTCTGGTGCAAACAGGTCACATTTCATCCCAAAGCAATTGAAATGACTGTTACAAACTCCGTAAAAAGTTTGTAACAACTCTGCTGGCAGATACTCAAATAAGGAGTACTGGAGGACAGCAACAGAACACTTATTACAAGGACAGGGAGATCCACTATGGCCCTTATTGTACGAATCTTGATCAAGTACAAATTCTACCAAACTCCCTCACTGATGCTAACAAGTACTTTAAATAGCATGTGCAATCCAGAGCAAGACATGAAAATAAGCAGGAGGGAAAGTAAGGCTTCTCCTTGCCTGTTATGAAATTCTCACACTTTCATATGCCACTAATAGTTTCCATGAATGCCACATACTCAACTACATGACACAGTCCTGTTTTTCTCTCTGACTATCCTTATACCTGCAGAATATTCTATCAAGCTTGATTTCTCGTGAGTAGATTTTGGATGTCCTCATGTCTGGGGCTGGGTGCTAGGACTGAAAGAGAGAAATCAGATTGGAACAAGAGCACCAAGATGATTGCCTACACTGGGAACAAGGTCAGTCTCGAGGCATCAGTGAAAAAGTGGACACTGTTTTCTGCTCTCTGGCAAATCGCTGGCTGTGGTCAGAAATTACCTTCTTATGAGGCCCTCCAAAAACTCTATGCTGGCCTAAAGGTGTCTGATATGATCTCATAGTTCAGAGGATTTCTGAGTTGAAAGCCTTTAATGAAGAGCGATGTGCTCAGCTGTTGTCGGCAGAGCAGAACTGCTCTTCGAGATTTAGTTTACGAGGAAGAAAGTTCAATACTTTCTGTTCTCTGTTAAAGGGCCTTGGATTTCTAATCATCTGATGTTTGGACCAGTGCAATGTCCAATGAATGCATTCAGTATCTATTGTTAATCTGTTGTTCTCAGAGCTGTAAAACTACTACTAACTCCACTTTGGTACATGTGTACTTGGAGTTAGCTCGCACTGAAGACAATCAAAACTACATGTAATTTTGTAGGGGCAAAACCGAGCATTCACAGCTTTAATGATAAGCCAGCAGTGGCGGAACGCAATAAAGTGGGAATAGCTCTTTTTCCAGAAAACCTAAAGATCAGGTTAGCAACACTTAAGTAATACCATGGTGAAAGATCTTCCTTTTGTAGTAAATCTCAGTCTCAGAGGAGACTAACAATTTGACAGTATTAAACCCTGATTGTCTAAAATGAGATGGCCAGTTCATAGATCACCTCTAGTCCATGGTGGTCTGTCTGCTGTACCAGGGAATTAGAGAAGAATCCAATAATCTCCAGGCAACTATGCTTTGCTACTTGATTTAAGGACTTACAAAACCTTCAGAAAAGATTCTTTTTCATCTTACTGATTAAAACAAAGATATCAAGCGTTTTGTTGTCCTGCACTGTAATGCCTTTTCTGATACCTTTTTGCAGGAAATCTGACCTTTACTGTTCTAATATGGAAGGAGATGAAGTGAGACTCCAAAGGCCAGCCTTGAATTTCAAAATGACCTAGCAAGTTTGACGTAGTTTCTAAGAAATAGGGAGATATGGGACTCAGAAGCTTCTGTAGTCAGGGAGAAGTAAATATTACAACTTCATAGACATTATCAGGCATAGTAGAATTCATTACATCTTTTCTCCTTAGAACTGTCCTACTTTGATGCGTAACACAGTAGGATGGTCACATGAGGGAATATCCTGACTTGTGGCTGAGAGTTTGAGAGCACTACTGGCCAGGAAAGTAGGTCTGCTCTAAGAAGATGCCCGAATATGAAGTATTCTAAGGTTTTCTTTTAAATACCGTAGTCTCCCTTGGGCATTAACATTGATTAGCAAAGAAGTAATGAAATTTACAGCTTCCATTTGTGTTGCTTCAGCATATAACCCAAACAGGAGAGATGTTGGCTGCTTCTCCTTACTCTACATTGAAATTCAGGTCCAGAACTTCGCTCTTAACTTTGCTGGTTGGGACTCAAATATTTCTCCCATGACTTTAATAATGCTTTCTTTAGTCTTGAGGAGTCTTAAATTAAAGAATAGAGGATTTCATCCAGGTATTTTTCTAAGCTCTTGCAGTTCTAATAAAGTGGTATTGCAAAAATATGCGTTAAAATTTAAATGGTAGGAAAGAAAAATGGGGCAGGAAGCAGTGATAAAAAAGGCACTGGAAGAAAAAAAAACAACATAGGAGATAATATTCTCCAAGTTCTTTGTGGCAAGAAAGGATTCCTGGTATATATTTGTGCAGAATTGTACCACTGGGTCTAATTAACATCTGTTACTTGCCACTTAGTACTAAAGACTTGTACTAAAACTTAGTGTGAGAAACAAAAAGAAAACGAGAGAAGGAATGCAATGATGGAGGGGAAGTGCAGGAAATGCGACATAAATATCTCCCTTGAGACAGCAGGAACTTCTTGGAAGCAGAAACTGCAAATACAAGCTACGACTGCACAGCAACAATGGTTGTAAATTGGTGTAAAACAGTGTTGAAGGTGGGGAAGGGCAGAATATCTTTGCGTTTTCTTGTGAAATTCATCCCATGCTAGTCTGGTCGTGGATTTATTATAAGATGATCCAAGCTGTGGAAGCTGGAAAAAGGCTTCAAGAGAACATGCTGGTGTCTGAGTTTCACTGAGGCTTGGGAGGAAAGCAGGGTGGAGCCTGGTTTCTCCAGCTACGTGAAGGTTCAGGACTGAAATAGAATAGCAAGTACCTGAAACGGAGCAGCTGTTCACTGTTCAGCTGTTCACTGTTTTTCTGCAAAACTATCTACTTCTCAGGGAAAAAAATATTTTAGGAATATTTCAGGTTTTGTACACTGTAAGATTATTCAGATTTTAGTTACACTTGAGAGTATTACAGATTGTTTTTCTAAGCTTTGTTTTACAGAGGTATATTTTTACAGTTGTTTTTCTGGTCAGCTGATTCATTGCTATGAGCTTATCTAGGTACTTTACCAAGGGTGAGAGAGGAGTCTTTGATCTGTCTGAATAATGGTAGAGTTGATGTCTAATCTTTGCAAACCAAGGACTTCTCCAGGGCATTTGTCTAGCAGGTATCATGCTGTACACACACTGGGGCAAGAGGACAAACTTCAGAAATGGGGTTTGTTCATGCAGTACCACTTAAACCCACCCACCTTTTAAAAGCAGGAGTGAGATTTTTTCAAAGTTTTAGCTTTGTGATGGTGGGGGTATTCGCTAGTGAACTCCAGACTGAACTCTGATGACTTGGTGCTTGTACATCACTCCTGTTCCTCCATAGAGACACCTCAGAGGAAGATCTACTGCTTTGAGAACTGCAGGAGAGACGAGCAGGATAGGGATCTGGTCATGTTGCACGTGCTAAACTGTTGCCTTGTATGAGTATGCCTTGTTAACTTCTTCTCTAAAGGTAATCAGTGATGTAGAGAAGACACTTATAACCTTTTCTTAGACTCATTCGTGTTAAAGACCCATAATTTTGCTCTGATTCAACTACAGTTCGCACTGGTGGCATTAGGGATATTTTTTTTTTCTTTGTATTGCCAGGACCTAGGGGTATGTATGTGTGAATTTGTTATGTTCCATAGTACGTATTTGGAGACTGAGCCAGTTATATTCTACTTAGCAGTTTTACATAATCTCATTGACTTCAGTGGCTTTATCCTTTTCTTGCACTATAAATGAAAAAGACTCAGTCCATTAACATTTAAATTGGAGATACAGATTCCTGATGTAAACCATTTGCAGTGACATTAATAGTGGGCACAGCCCATTAGTGTGAGCTCATATTAGCAACATCTTAATAATCATGACAGAGCTTTTTTTTTAAAGTTATGAGAATTTCACTGTAGCATATAATTAAATGTGTGTGGAATTTTTATTGGTTATAATTAAGATGCATGATCTTTGTTTATTATAACATTAGAAAGTACTATAATAGTGCTGTAAAGCATTGTTTGTCATGTGGTATTGCTTAATTATGGAAAAATAACACTTCAGGTTGCTCTGATTAAAGCAATTAGCACAAAATTATAATAGGATGCTATTAAAGTATACAAATATATTTACAAGCCTCCTCGTGACTATGGGAATTGGGCACTAAATGTTGGGAGATGATGCAATTTATATTGTTACTGTTAGCATACAAGAAAATGAAATATAAATCTAGTAACTACTTATTGGGTAATGTTATCAGGAATTTTGTGTATGTGTATACTTAAAAAGATTTTCATGCCCTTCAGAATCTGAACTTATGTGTGTCGATCTTACCCACAAAAGCTTTCCTGTTTGTGTTTCTCCAGCCAATAATATATGATACAGAAATGGAATCATTCTTTTGTTATCATATCCAAAGTTCATGTACCCAGACTTTGATATTCTTTCATCCTGCCCCTTCATCTTTACTTGGGAGACACCAAGTGTCACTGAGATTCAGTCTTTGGCAAGGTAATTTTTGACGTTGTTAGTATTTTTTTCTCTTGCTTACTACATAGAATCATAGAATCATAGAATGGCCTAGGCTGGAAGGGACCTTAGAGATCATCTAGTCCAACCTCCCTGTTTTGGGCAGGGACACCACCTCTTGACTACACCTGGCAACACATGGGGACCGAGCGGGAATCGAACCCGCGACCTCGGTGTTGGTCCTGGGCACATACTGGACATCTGCTCACCCCTGCTTGTTATGAAGATTTGTTCTGTGTGGATACTGGAGGTACTGACCACTTTTGGGTAGCTGGAACCAGCAATACTGCCGACTAAAACATGCAAGTCAAGAGGGTGGAGGGAATAAGGAATTAAATAATTTATGATTATTCTGTCATCTTCTGAGTTTTGAATCTTCGGAGTGCACTTAAGTAAATCCTCTCTCCACAGCCATACCCACTAAGAACTCACATATTTAAAAATAATACATAAAGTGAAAGAACATGTCCTTGGTAGTACAGGGACAGCTGTTTCTCAGAGTTGTTGCATCCTGGAATTAGTTTCTACCTGTTTGCACAGTAATCTCTCCAGTTCCTTCTTGAATCCACTACTCCATGGAAGCTCGGAGACCTGATGATGATAATAGAGCTCTATAAGCAGCAAGCACTGAGCAGGGAGATGCCATCAGTTGTAATAAAAAGACCTTTTTTTGGGCTCAAAATTCTTCCTGCTACTGTACATTATGCATTGAAATATTCCAGTCCTTTTTTTTTTTTTTTCTAAAAGAAACTCTGAGAGATTCCTTCCTTATATCTGTCTCAGTAAGGCAAGTGGAATGATATTGTTTCAGCCAGGACATGTCGCATATATTACGGTAAAAGATTAAGTCTGTTTGTCAGTGTTTTTATTTTGTTACTCTTGCCAACCTTGGCTATTTGCGTAAATGAGAGATGGAAATCCTGTGGCAAATTATGAAGTGCGCTGTTTCCCTCAGCAGGCAATGTGTTCCCTAAAACTGTATTAAACTGTGCTGTGCCTTTCTTTAACGTTCCATACCAGTGGCTTGCTTGCCACTAAATCTGTAATTCTTTCTACTTCTTTTCTGTTCTTCTCTTCCCAAACCTAGGGAGTCAGAGTTTCCATGACAAACAGATGCCAACTGCCTCCATATGTTACACAATCAATTTTATCTATATGCGGCTCAGTGGTTCTGGTGAGATGTTGTTTGCTTTTTTGTTTTTTGTTTGTTTGTTTGTTTGTTTTTCTTTTTTGAAAAAAATCCAGATCATGAGACTCTAAATCAAAATTATTTCTGTTCCTGCACATCGTAGGGGAACTTCCAGCTTAGGTAGATAACATCCTTGGGCAAGGTTTATGAATGACAAGGAACACAGGTGCGGTCCCAGTGATTATGCTTCAGTTTGTAGTATTAGGATGCTGACAGTAAGATTTTTAGGCAGGAAAATGAAATATCTTATTCTGATAACAGAAATTCTTTCAAATGAGAAACTGCATTATCTGCACTTTTTTGTTATGTTTGGACTCTTGTCAGCCGTAGCCAGTTGTGCTGAGTCTAACCTGTGCAGAGCCATTCTGTAAAAATAGCGTCGCTATTTATCTAGAGCCATGCTTCTTCCAAAGCAACAACCACGATGAAGCCCTTCACTTACATTTTGCCTTTTAGGCAAGGGAACAGAATGGTCTGAAGCATGATGCTGAACCAAGGGCAGCAAGCAAGAGAACGGAAGGTGGAAGACCATTTGTTTAGCTATTCATCTGTTGGTGAATTTATATATTTCTGCCATTTAAGCACCGAGTTCTACAAAACCCACAAGCATGGCAAAACCTTGAGGTAGCTAGAAAGGTGGACTGGTTCTGTTGCTTGGGGTTTCTTTTATATTTTTTTTATTATTATTTTTGCACAGCCTCAGTTGGGGCCTTTTGAGTGCCAGTTGTGTGTCTGTTCTGAGAGTAGCTCAAAGGAGCAACCACACTGAAACAGTCATCTCGCTGATCTACCAGCTTCTATCCCCGACAGTGGCAACTCATCCAAACTCCTGGAGCTTTATTGCATCTCTTAGGCCACGTGCTTCTTGGAAGTGGCATTTTTCAGCAGTTCCTCTTTCAGTCTTGACATGCTCACCCTGGCATCTGAGGCCTTTCACGGAGCAAGATTCCTACTGTATACTTCCCATTCTGGTTATAAGTCTACTCAGAAATTGTGCTGTCTTTGATTCTTCTCAGAGGCAGTAAGTGACGGAAATGTAAATTTTAAATTAGTCTCTTGCTTTCTCTTCTAGTGCATTTTTTTGACCATTTAGATACATAGTATGTTGCAATGATTTAGATTGCCTAGTTTCCTTTCCTCGGCGCTATCTTATTGCTCTCGTGTGTTCTCTAATTGTGAACTTGCTATGTTTCTTATAAACCAAGTAGCACTATATGTGAAACTAGAATTTGAGGGCAGATCTGCATTAGAAAATCAGGCTTTGATTCCAGCATCATCTAGTTAATTTGGTGTAAGAGCAGTACTGAAGATATGCAGCAGCCAGAACCCTAGCCAGGAACTACCATATCCACCCATGTTTGCACTTTGGTTCAGAAATTTCAACTTTTCTCTAGACACTAACTGAGTTTTGTCCAGGCTACTACTTTTTTTATTAAATAAAAAGCCCCAAACCACTAAATTCAGAGCTATTGTCACAGGTGCTAATGAAAAAGAGATTCTTTGCATGTGAAGCACATGCTGTAATGAAATTTTGCTTTGTAGCTACAGCAGTAATAGCCCAGGGACTGTGCTTTAATCACTAGATACTGCTCTCCCTTAGCTGGAGATGAGTAAGGCAAGTTGTTTAAATTTATGTACAATAAGCACTTACCAGATTTTAGGATAAAGTGCAAGACAGCTGAGGCAAATGACGTGCAGCCAACTAATTGACTTTTTGATTCTTACACTCAAGAGCAAACCTGTTGTCACTAAAGATGCAAGAATCCCCCTCCCTTTCTGCCTGTCTCAGTTGCTCAGGTTTCGGTCTTGAATATAATAACTGGCAATATCACAGAATGGAACTCAGTGACCTCTGTTATTTCATGGTGTTCAGCAGCTCGGTCTCGCTGGGAGCGTTTTGAATTTTTCAGTCAACTTAGCAACGTACTCTTTGATACGATCTTTATTATTAAGCTAATGGAGGGTGTGTGGAGGGCTTTAAAATGGATTCAAGTGTGAAACCAGTAGGTAATATACATAATGAGGCCATTGCTACAGCTATGCTGCTTGATGGAGTTAAACTACAAAGGAACTTGAAATTGGCTCTGGCTTGAGTTCGACCTGCACCTGGGAACAGCAGAGACGTTGGGAATATCAGGGAAACGGTCTGGGATTGCTTAATTGACTAAAGTTATCTACATATAAGCAATCTTGCAAAAGCTGATTTGAGAGAAGGGAAAATAATTTTATTTTTAAATTATTTTCTTCCTTGTGACAAAAAGAGCAACAACCTCTCCCCTCCATGCGTATTGCATCCTGTCTTTCTCTTCTGAGGTTCTGACTACTAACATGATTTGTTCTCTCCCTTACCTGCCTCTGGATTTTTAGGTTTCGTTTCATATCTACTTTATCACAAGTCTTCTTACAGCAATATAATGGCGTGACATGGATCTATCTAATAATACTAACCGTATCTCCTTCTGTAAATACTTGACTGTTTTCAGATCTTACTGTGGTTCTCAAACACTTGCTGGTATAACAAGACTATTTCAAATTAATTTTTTAACTTCTCCAAGTCTGCCTGTGTATCTGGAATTTGGAAGTCATAAAACGATGCCCAGCCTTTTTGCTTTGAAAAAATGGATGTTCTCATGGCGGGAGAGAAGAAGGAGGGAATAAAGACTTGGTTCTTATCTCTGTCAAATACTTTGCGTGCCTTGTAGTGTGTCACTTAGTCTCTGTGTATCTCGGTAGGGATCTTGTAACTACTTGTACCTGTAGGGATAACAGCCCTTCTTCTCGCCTCTTATCCATCACGTTGTTTTGGTTTGTGAACTCTTACTAGGAAAAGACTGGTTTTTACAGTGTGTGTGTAATGAGATGATATCTACAGTGTTTCTTTCAAGCTGTGCTATAAATATTTTTGAGAATCGACTGTCGAAATATCTTTTTAAAGAGGAACTTCACGTTTTGAAGAAAGCAAAGTTCCCATGCTCCTAGGTTGTGTTCTTTTTGGTTTATTTTGGTGTGTTGGTTTGGTGGGTTTTTTTTTGTTTGTTTGTTTTCTTCTTGTAGTGCACAAAGAGAGCACACCTTGCATTTTCCAAAATAATCTGTGATTTTCCTTTTCTGCCCGAATTGCTGCACTGTATTTTGGAGTTGTGATCTATCATTAGAGTCATTTAAACAGGTAATGTACAGGAGTTGATGAATAAAGAGTAATGGTAGCATTCAGGTGATTGTACCTTAAAAGTATTCTGACCAGGAATTAGATGTTTCTAATCCTGGTCTCTTGAAATGTTTTGTTTTGATGTATTGTTTATCAATCTATAGGAACTTCCTAATCTGTGATGCAGGGAAATACAATTATTGAATTTATATGTGGAATTTAAACCAGCGGTGATGGAGAAATTTGGAGGGGAACAAAAATTCCGATTTGGGTCATGGATTTTTTGTTTTGTTTCGGGTGGGTCTTTTGGTACATTCTTTTTGGAGTATTTAACACAATAAGCACGGACAGTGTGATGTTGTAAGTACGGAGCTATCCCGGGTTATACTTAAAGACTTGCAGAACTAACAAATAATAATAAAGAGAATCTGTGCCCAAGGAAATGCAAGCGATTACGCATTTGTGAAAATGAGGCTCAATCTGAATTTACTTCTTGTTACTTACAAGCAACCCAGGAGATGCAGTGAAATAAAGTGTAGTTTGGGAGACCTGGGTAGGATGCTGCTGCCTGAGCTCATGCGAAATGTTTTTTGTGATTGTGTATTTGTGCCTAAAGAAGGCTCACCTCTCAGGGAAATGACAGTAGCCTGGGCCTTTAAAGGAAGGAAGAGGAAGGCATTCTTAAGCAATAAAAAAAGATTGAAGATGTAGAGAGAATAGAAAGTGGAGACTCAAAATTCTTAAAACAGGGTTTTTTTTTGTTTGTTTCAGAGGAACGCAGTGAAATATAAAGTGAAACTAAAATTTTAATGACTTTAATCAGACTTTTCTTGAAAGAGTGAGTGTTTGGCTTATGTTTGTTACTCCAGAAAAACAAGACTTGTTTCTGAGGGAACTAGATAAATTCAGGAAATTGAAATTCTAGGGATAAAACAACTGTTAAAAAATAGAGAAAGAATAATTCCTTGAAACGTTGATAACTAAAAGTGACTGAAGAAATCTGAAACTAGGGCTGCACCTTATAGAGCACAAATTTTGACAACTAGCTACAAAGACTTTTATGATTTTTTTTTTTAAATGCCCTGAAATGTTTAATGAAGTCTTTTCAGTTTTAACTATAGGAGCATGCCCCAACACTCCCAACCAGACCAGAAAGCTACAATACCAGAAATCTCCTAAAGGCTATTCCTGCCATGAGATACTGGGGAGGCTGACTTGAATAAAATCGTAGATACTTCAGGGCTCATCCAAACTGAGTGAACTCTGGACCTTTGAAGACTCACCTGTCAATACTTTCTTTGATGTGAAACACATTCTGAGGCAAACCTGGGAAAAAATATTGTTTATATATTTTTTTTTCCACTACACCAGCTGTGGGATGTTGCCTTGCAGTGGTACAGGGAGCAGAGCAAGGTGTGGGGCATATTCCCTCCGCTCTGACGTGGGGCACAGCCCTGGCTGCGGAGGTAACAACGTGCCCTGGTGGCTTGGGGATTGTGCTTGAGCGTCTGGGGACAGGACGTGGTGTGGCCGTGTAGCTTTTCACCCTGTTCTGATGTTTTTCCCAGCCCTTCACCTGAGTATATGAAGTTGCAGGGTTTCAAGGCTCCTTTCGTGCCTGTATGCATTGATACAGCTAATTTAAAGTCAGCAGAGCTGGAACTGTTTAAAAGCATGCTCAGCTAGATGAGCAAAAATAATGAGATTAGACCAGAAGTCATCAGAGTTTGAAGTACTCCAGGGTTTGAGCTGATTTCTAATTCTTTTTGTTTTTTCTTTTTATTGTAGGGCAGAGGGAGCCGGGGCAGGCAGGTGATTTCTTTTGGTGGTTGTTGCTGTACCACAGTTTAGAAAAACAAATTTGGCTGATCTGGTTTGTTTATTTTGCCTTAAATCTTCCAGGAGTGCCTTTGACTTGGGTTAATTAGTGTTGTATTTCCTGGTCCTGGCCGCTGCCCAGGAACCTCAGTTGTCCTCTTACAGGGTTGCAGCAAGTCTTGACTGGGTGGTTTCCTGCTCCTGCAAACCTTCTCAATGCCCGGGACCTCCAAAAGAGCAGCTTTGTGTAGCTTTAACCTGTTCTCCTAGCTTTCCATTGTCAAAGATTATGTAGGGAAGAAAGAGGAGACAGGAAAAACTACTGTTGTTTCCTCAAGGGACTAGACTGAAATGCAAAGGGCTGAGCTTCTTGTGCAGGTGTTGATTTAATACAACAGTTATTCCTGGGTACCTGGGTGTCAAGAGCTAGGCTGATGAGCTCAACAATTTTTGCGCAAGAGAAATAAAAACATGTCTCCAAATACATTAGAAAGTGAAAAATCTGAATTTTCACATTTCACTGACTTATTTTCTTCCCCAGCCCAGGCTCAGATTCTCTGTCATGTGATAGTCATATGTAGTGCTTTCTTTGTCGATAGTCAGGCACCACATAGTCATTCCTGAGGTAGTAAAGTATCTTTTAATAGGAAAACTGAGGAAATAGCCTTTAATGATTCTTTGCAAGATGTTATTTCTAGCTCTGCAATAGCTGATTTTAAATCTCAGTGGTGGTCAACAGCCAGAGCCAGGAAAAGAGTAAGACAGGGCTTTCTAATAGAAAACGTGAATCTTCCTTACAATGTTAAAATAAAGGAGTATTGGATAATTTCCTTCAGAGGTGATCTCTCACCCAAGACTATGGTCAGCTGACATTCTGTTTAGTTTATATAGGCAAATGCACATTCTCATATCTCTTTTTTACTATTACACAACTGCTCTGCTTTGTCAGCTGTTGGGGCAAGAGTTGTGCTAGGACCTTATGTGAAGCTGCTTTTCTCCCTTCACGGAGAAAGACTTGTGAATGTGTTCTAAGCATGATCCCTAATCTCACGAGAACCAGATCCTAACTGCTTCTAGGGTAAATTCAACTTTTGACCGTGTTGAAAGTGTCATCTTGGTTGTGGCCCAGATAACTGATATTTCACTTACACCACACACATGAACACACACACTTGCTGTTAAAATTTAATTGAAAAGAAAACATTTCCTTGAAGCTTTTAGAGTTAAAATGTTTCTTCATTTCTGGCTACTTTTCTGCTTTGCTTTCTTTGGTATGTCTTATCCTGTTTCTGTTGAGTAAGTCCGTCTGTTTGTATATGCAGCAAATATGAAAGAGAAATCTTAGCATTTGCTTTTCATTTTGGATTGGCTTCAAGACTTAAAAATCATAGTAGACTATATTTTCAATTCAATAATTTCAAAATAAATAAAAAATTAAAGAATTGACAGCGATCAAGTTGTAATAAAAAGATCTTTCTGTTTTGATTGAAACCACTGAGTTGAAACTACTGATTTACTGAGTGAGAAGACTAAAGCCTCATACTCCAGGACATTGTAGATGAAACTGCACTAGCTTTAAATTAATATATTAGGCAATAAAGGTTTCTATATGTGATTATTCTATTTTTTTATTTATTTTGTGTGTGTGGAGAGTTATAAGGACATAGTATAAACAGTGGAAGTGATGGCAAATTTCCAAACTTTCAGTTTCCTAAAATTAACAAGAATTTAAGAAATGATATTATAATATTGGTGGTATACATCGAGGCTATTAAGTTTTGAAGACCGATTTTACTATAAAGATAGTGGGAATGTTTAAGTGTCATTGCATTTGATAGCCTGGCTTGATTTATTGTAGGAGTTACAAAATAAGTGAAGCAAAATGTGACAAAATATTAAACTGGGGAAATTTCATCTATCCTAGATGTCTGCTTCATGCATTGTACTAGCAGCAGTACAAAAACTGTGCAATGGATGTGAGATGTTAAGCAGGGACACCTTAGTAGCATGTTTAGGAAGGCAGAGCTTGTAGCTGCGTATGCAACTGTTGAGGGTTTTTTGCACCTTCCTTAGGTCATGCATATACCTGGCTAAGGAGCTTCTGCTACTGGTAGATGGACTCTATGGAAGATTAAGTATAACTTTTCCAGGTAACTTAAAAATGCAATTCTGTGTTCTTGTCAATGGAATCACGAAGGCCCGTTATTTACATCCCGCGTTTCTGAGAAACTGGCTCTTTCTAGGCTTTGAGTAGGGAGTGTATTGTACATCGCTGCTGCTGAGAATTTTTGATAGGAATTTCATCCTGTCAACTGTTGATAGAGCTCACCGTGACCATAAGTACTGGCTCAGGTCATGGTCTAAGATTTGACAGTAACAGTGTAACAGTGCATGCTGGAGTAAACAGACTTGACTAACTTGTACCTCCAAGGGATTCATACCAATTATTTTGGCTATAAGGAAGAAAACTAATGTTGGTTATGAATTAGCCAAATATGAAATATTTTGCATTTATCTTGGTGATAATTCACAGTTCATTGTATTTTATAGTATCAAACTTAAATGGAATAAACAGTTTTTCCAATCTTATCATCCTACACTAATATCACATGATGCCTATTAATTGCTCTGAAGGATATTATTTAAAGATAAATAAACTTTGTACTGGCTATAAAAATTATTTAATTGTAGTGCTAAAAGCAGTACTGTATATAAATGTTTTTTGTCATCAGCTTTGCTAGGAGGACTGCAATGAATATTATTAGCAGGGACTTTAAATTGAAAGATTCTTCCGATGAATAATGTAAAGTAGCAAAATAAGATGGTGCATCCTAACAAAACATATATATTTTAATTTTGAATTTCATGTGTGAGTGGTGTGTGTATCTGTCAGTTTCATCCACACAATAAGAGTTTTCAAAGACTATCATCTGCCCCAATTTTTCTTTCCTGGCTCCTGTTCACGATTCCCAGTATTTCTAGCTCCTTTTGCGATCTTCTTGAAAGCCTTCTCATGTCTTACAGTGCATTTGCCTCCCACTTCTTCTCTGCAAGGTGTTAATCTTTTCCTGTGCTTCTACTTCACATAAGACGTTTACATGCTAATTTTCACTTTCCTTGATTCTTAAAATGCTTTTAAAAAAATCCATATCTTTACGTAGCAATGGTATTCTGAAATTATTATACTTTTTTTTTTTTCTGTCAAAATGCGTTGTAGGAAGCAAAAAAAGGCAATAACACTTTTTAAGTGGCCATGATTATGGAAATAATGTGAACCACTCTTCTATACTGTGCCTGAATGTATGAGCAACTGCTGCAGATTTCTGGTTACCATGGCCAAATCCTCATTCTCCACAAACAATATATTAATTTTTTTTTTGTAAGAAATGTTCAAGATAATTCAAATTTAAAGACAATCAAAAACCAGACTTTCAGCAAGATTTTAGTGTGTGTGGGGGGGTGTTCTCAGTCTGCTTGCTTTCCACCAAACTCTTACCACATTGTGAATTCAAGGTAATGTCCTTGAAACCAATACCTATAATATGAATTTTTTTACTCTGATGTGCCTCGTGCTGTCTAAAACAATAGTTGGCAATAGTTACAGAATACAGGACTTAATTCCTTGACCGTGGCTGGGCTTGGATGGTGTTACATTGCAGTTCCATTTCTTATGAATAAATTCTGGAATGCAGGGAGTGTTGATTTGCTGTGGACTAATAATGGGTTATAGAGGCTTGAGAGTCTGGGCACGTCTCCTCTGAGCAACAGGAACAGCTGGAGATGAGAGTGGGTGCACAGACACAGGGAGGGAATAGGGGAGGCTGGAGGGATGGAGGTGAGGAATGGAGCCTGTTGTTCCAAATCTTCAGATCAACTGCTCTCAAAGTTTTCTGCCGTGGGCCACTGCTGGTCTGGGAGCTCTTTCTGGTTGCCTACCAAAACAAGGTTGTTGAAATCTTGGCTGAGAAAGCATTATCTGATACCCACACAGCAAATGCTGTGTTGTGGTGTGTGTTGGTTTTGTACCAGAGGAAATAATTCTGTTGCCAAGTTTGCTTTGTCTGTCCAGCCAAGGGAGGAAAGGGCGAGACCTGGTGGAGCGTTGACCCCAGCGGTAGCGACAGACCCTCTGGGCTCTAGTCTGGAACTGTCACCTGTGGTGGGAAGGCTTTTCTTTGCTTAAAGACAACATTTATACCAGCTTAGAAAGTGATACTTTTGTTACCACAAGCTTTGTTCCGCCTTCCATTTGTGCTGAGCTTGTAAGCCATGGCTGCTCTACAGGCACTGGCTTGCTTAGAAAATGTGAATGTTTTAGGTACAAGGCTTCAGAATATTTTATATACTCACTCACCAAAAGGTATGCGCTGTATTTTTCCAGCGCTTTTTCTAAATGCATATATAACTTTTCTTCCATGAAGTAGAATATTTTCCCAAAGGAGTTAACTAATATTTCTGAAGTGTCCTGAGGTTAAGATTTCAGAAGTCTTCAATGTATGTCCCTGATTTTCTGACTCTAATGCTTATTTGTTTAGTCTGATGGGAATAGGCTTTATCTACTGCGCTTGAAGAAGAAAAGATTTTTTTTTTTGCGCTCCCAAGAGGCGAAGGCAGTTTTCATTGACATTTTAGTGAAATATTAAAGGCAAAGCATATTTGGAGGGACACACTGCAAAGGCTGTCACAGTGATCAGAGAAGCAGTGGAGTGAGGAAAGGGACAGCTAAATGTGTAGGTGGAGAGTCAGTCCATTCGTGCAAAGGTATGAGTAACCTAGGTTATGAATTGGTTGCAGATGGGAGCTGACAAGTAAGAAAAGTGGAACAAAATTATATTGACATCCCTGTGTTGTCTAAAGACCACTACAAGACCATTAGTATTGCTGTGTAGCCAGCAGGGAAGCCCTGTCAGGGTGAGATTTTCCTTATGCAACCGGTATTGATTTTTGGTCTGCCGCCAGGATGTAGGAAGGAGAAGATTTTTTTATTTTTTTTTTTTACCTGTGTCCATATTCATGGCTGCAAAGGGATGTGCCTGGAGCTGTGTTCTGTCACGACTCCGACTTAATTGGAGGAACAAAATGAACCCTTTGAATCCCCTTTTGGTCTTCTTGCCTTGTCTTTTGCTCATCTCTTCTCTCATGTCTCCTCTAAGGCTGTTCTAAAGGCAAAATTGAGGATCCAACATGTGGTTACGGCTTGAAGCACCATGTATGACTAACTCCTCTTTTGTTCTTTTTTTTTTTAATTTCTCTGATTAATTTTGAGTGACTTGTTAGTGTCTCTGTTTGTCAAGACCAACAGCCCTGTGTCTGCCCCCAGAGCAGCAGCATCCACAGCCACGAGGGCAGCCATTCTCCCCAGCATCTCTCTGGGTGCCATGGGGCACCTGGCAGGAGCTAGGGACAAACCTTATGACAGTGCAGGGACAAAGTCTAATGATCCGAACCTTCTTCAGTTTCTGGCCAAACTCTGATCTGGATGCTGTCAAGTAAAGCTGTTCCTAGTGCTTCTGTATTTCCTGTTCTAGTGAAAACTGAATAGGGGCTAAATATTGACCATGAAGCAGCTATCAGGCTGAGTAGCAGCTTTTTTTTCTAGGGTTTCACTTGAAGTGTCAGCCTAGACAGGAAATAGCTTAGTACTTGGTGGCCATTTCTCCTCTTCCTCCTTCTGCAACTGAGGTGTGCCAGTGCTGAATAAACAAGTGTCTCTCATGTATTTACAAGTGCCCAATTTAACATGTTAGCAGTGGGTTAATTTCTCTGCTTCCTCAGTGGAAGCTCGTCAAAAAGAGATTTCTGGTGAGAGAAAAAATTGTGTAAGAAATAGTGATTTAAAGCCTGCTTGTAATAGATGTACAGAGACTGACCTGGACTTAATTCACATAGGATCCTTCCTCTGGATTTAAGCTAGCTTCCAGTATACTGTTATTACTTTATTCCTTTAGCAGAGAAAATAAATCGGATAGAAATAACGCTTTTATTCATTCTATTGTGTGTGTAACAAACACTTAGCTAAGGGTGTCTCTTCTGTAAAATGTAAATACCCATGCACAGAAAATTGAGGCTGCTGAATAGTTAGAACAATGTTGTTTAACTGTAATAGATTAGTTCAATATTCCATGCTATTTCATCCCTGCTTTTCTGCGTCCTTACCTTTTTTTCATGTCATGAAGCCCACTTAAATGTCATTCTGCTATTTGTTTGACAGGAGATTATTCCTGCGGAGGGTAGATCTGAATGCTGCTTGTTTCCAAGGGGATAAAATTAAAATATTCATTTTGGAATTTGGCCCTTTTAATTACAAGTAATTTTTAAACAAATTACTTTTGGTCATTGAAACATCAGCTTAAATCTCAGCATTGATTGTGGTCAGTTCTGTTAACACTCCAAATTTTGTTTTGTCTCATGGTACAGGCAGCTCCCTGCATCCTGAAAATTTGTTTGCTGCTGCTTTATTTACACTCTCTCCTGCTTTGGTTTTGTCCACATTTCTGACATGGGAAGGCAATTACAATCGAGAAAACAAACCCCCAATCCAGAATAATATGACTACTTAAATTATAAATGTTTTTAATTTCGTCTTATTATTAGTGATGAATCAGAACTTTTTGCAGGCTCCCCATGTATTTAAGAGTAAAATGGTGATTAGAAAGTAGAAAGCCACTTATTAACAAATTTTGTTCAAGGGCTGTGTTTTCCCACCTATACTAAAGCACAGCAGAAATCAAGCCTTTACCTTCTTCTATTTCCTTGACTTTCCCTCCAGGACCTACTCAGGTTCTCTCTGGCTTGAATTCAACCCTGAAATGGAAAATTATCTGATGCTATATTGGGGTGAGTCACTAAGAAATATCCTCTCTTGTCTGTGGAGGGTGTTAGCTCCTTAGAGCAGAACGACACGAGCAATTTCAAATTACAGCTTATTAGCTTAGGTCTGGCGAGATCTGGAGTATACAGTATCGTATTAAACTTTACTGTTCAATTCTCTGTTTCCTCCCTCACTGTGATAACCCAACCTTTGTCTGAGCTCTGCCCAGTTAGGATACAAAGCAATCAGAAAAAGGCTACTGACTTTCATATGCCGCTGAAAAGCAGATGCGAGATAGGTAATAGCTGGTAACACTGTGTGCAACGATGGCTTTGTAAGACATAAGCGTAAGGTCTATTTTCTTAAGAAATTGAGGTGCTTTATGAAGGCCTGTTGGTGGCATAGAAAGCATTTTCATCGGTGCATTCTGAAAGAAAATCCTAGTGGAGGCTTAGACGTCATTTAGATGGTTTGTTATTTGTTAGCATGGCTGCTTTTTTAATCATGTTTTTGAAAAACCCTCTATTACAATGACGCCATTTATTTCTTCTGTAACAGTTTCATATAAATAAATAATTTGCAAGTTATCTTTTAGGATAGAATTAATTTTTAAGTTTACTGAAGCAATTTCGCACACAAAAGACCTTTCCTCTTGTCCTTAACACACACGTGCGTGCAGTCTAGTTGCCTTTCTAAAACCTGGTGCTTGAATTTCAGGCTGAAGACCATAAATTCCTTAAGCTGAGTACAGTCTCTTGCCTTTATGCAGACACATTTGCTATATTTAGAAATATATACAACGGTACCTGGAAATGCTACGTAGAATCCTTACTTTACAACATTAGCTGACAAGTAAGTACCCTCTTGCAAGCCAGTAAGATGGGTGGTGTTTTCTCTCTGCTGTTTGATAGCAAATGATTGCAGATAAGCTGTAGGGATATCCATTTATTCACAAGGACTTTTGTCTTGCAGCTCAAGGAAACGTTACAGATTCAGAAAGCTTTCTATGCATGGCAATCAACTTCAGCTCTCCTTCTCTGCTGATAATGGAAGCTTCTGTTGTCACCCCCAGTCTGGCTTGTGCAAGCTGCCTCTTCAACACGTTCTGAGCTTGACACAGCGGTATAAGTCACGTTATGGGAACAGAAGATATCGTTAGGCTGGTGAACAGGAAGGAATAAACACCAAAGTGTCAAGCTGCCTTCAGTTGTATCTATTTATTACCCCGTAGGAATGCACATGATAAAACACTGAGGTTTTAATCAAGTTGCATGTGCTGAGAGAGGGGGAAGGTGGTGTAGGAGGGACCTCGTTAACTAAACCTTAGGCGTAGTAGAGTACACAATGGGAATTAAGGAGATCTTTGTTCTAAAACTGCCATCCGTTACCACATGAGCCAGGAGAATCTTTTCTAAGAAGTCTTAAGGATCTCTAGGACCTTGTGTGCTAAAAAATAAGGGGTGACATAAACACAGGCAAGTGATTCCACTAGAGGGTATTGGCACACTGTGTATGGTAGTGCATCATAGGGAATAGCTAACAAGTCTCATTTATTATGCCTTTATAGGAGACCTTTAAAAGTCCTTTCTCTTGTAAAGTCCATATTCCCAGGAACTTCTTCCATTTTCTGGTAGCAAATGCATTCCTAATACCAGCTCAATTGCCATTAGGAGAACAAATGGGTGGCGAGGCACTCACCACCAAATTATCAAATGGCTCATGCCCAGATGGTGATTGAAATATTGATGTAGTCAGAAGACTTCTAGAGAGACTGAATGTCGAGCAACGTGAGCACTCACTCCTTTCTTGCACAACAGCTTTCAGGAGAGGGATATAAGAGGGTTCAAATTCTGCTGTCCAAGCATTTCCAAAAAAGCATCTGTCCCAGAGGTAAGAGGGAAGGAAATAGAGCAAAGGAGCTCCTATTCTTAAGAACATCCCAAAAGCCCATTGCTATAAAGACTTTTAAAACAAATCCAGGATGGGACCTTTGAATTTGTGGTACAAGACTGGTTTGGTTTGCAGAAAAATTTGCATTTGTTGTTCAGAGTAATGCTGTGTCATATTGAAATCCTAAGAGTATTGCTTTTTGATATAGGTGTTGGTTGTGATTGCTGCGTGAGGTTTTGTGTCTTTACTCATGAATGACTCTTAAAAGGAAGAAAGAAAGCGTGCAGCGTATGTGTAAGATTGAAAATACCAAATGCTTCCTATGGGTCTGATTCAAAGTGCACTGGAGTCGATAGAAAACTCTGGGTGGCTTCCATTAAGAATAAAAAAAAAATCTGATTTTGTGGAAAACACTGAGAAAAATCAAATATTAGATGCAGTCAGCTAAAATTACTTTCAGTATTTCAAGTCGTTCCGATTACTAAAAAAAAAAAGCCAAAATTTACTGCTTCCCAAATATTTTGTTGTTGTCTTGAAAATTTTACAGTCTTGGGGTAAAGAGCTGTCTCTTTATTTGTTGTGCATAATAAGTGATGATTCAACTATGTAAATTTGGGATTAAGATACAGATATATTTATATATTACATAAATGCCTGCAGATTCCATGTCCTCTGTGAGAAGCTGGGCCACATCAGTTGCAGAATGAATTTTTCTGACTGGTATGAAAAAAATTCAAGATTAGAGATGTGCCTGCCTCACTAGCAACAAAGCTACTTGGGGATGGGAATGCGGCTCACCAAAATACACTGGTCTCAAAAGCGATGCTCTTTATCCTTGATGAAAAAAATGGCTAAAAGGCACCGTGAAAGTGAAAACAATAAATGTTACCTTGTTGGTGTTACAAAAGGTATCGTCTGTGATAAGCCACTTGCTCAGGTAATTCATGGTAATGTGTATGAGCATGCCAGAAAAGAATTTTTGTGAGAAAGCCTTTTATGTAATATCTATTTTCATTCAAATTGGAGATTGAGGGATCAAGTAACGGGATGAGATGTTCAAGGATTGATCTGTAAGAAATCGTTTTATTGTTGTAGTCATTAATGAAAATGTTCTCCTTAAATATTCAAACATCTACAGCAGTATTAAAAATTAATCTATATACTGAATGCCAATACTTGCTATTTTTTTTGTGGAAGGTAAATTGAAAAAATCTGATTATGTAAAGGGAAGTACTTGTTTAGTTAGCCGTTGAGGTTTGTTTTTTTTTCTCGTAGCATTGATAGTCTTGTTTGAATAATTTATTTAAAATTTAGTGAGGGATAAAGTGTGCTTAGGTTTTCTGATTCTTCTCTTTCTTAAATAGAGTTTTACAAAAACATGCGGGCTCTGCCTAATCTAATTTAAAGTTATCCCAGTTATGGAATTCCTACTAACTCTTTGAAAGATTGAGCAGATTAATAGTTCTAGTTAATAGCTTGTTTTTCCTAATACTTGATCTAACTTTTTTTTCTGCAGAAACAATGAAGATATGTTGTGCAGACCAGTCATTAAGAATGCAAATACTTTCTGTCTTTTTAGATATTTTTGAATATGTAGACTTCAATATGATTTTTAAAAAATCACATAAAATTTTACATATAGGCCTGCCTTAGTGCCGTATTTCCTTGTGAACATGTCTGTTTTCTGTCTATTATTGCTTCTAAATATCTTTTGCTAAAATTTCCTACATATTTTCCTTCACATTGTATACCTGATTTTCCATGAAATGTTCTAGCTCCTGTTTTTCCTGGCTGAATACCACTTGTTATTTTCTTTCCACATCTCTGCTTTCTCAGTTTCTGTTTTATTTTTTATTTCTGTCATCATAGACAGAAATCAATTATCATTATGCATCATTATTTCTGTAATCACTTTTTAATACAAAAGTATTTGCAAGTTTAGTAAACAGATTTGTTACAATTGCTCCAGAATAATTAAGAATTTAGAAGAAGGCTAATAGCCTTCAGGTTAATTAAATATACTATGTAATCATTTTTACTTGTGATTTTGAGGTGCAGCTAAGCTAGGCTGGTAGATTTTTGATATCTAATAATGTTTTTGGGGAAAGTGTTTGACCTATGGATGTTTTTACATTTTTTTCCTAATTCTTAGACCGAATTTTATTGTTGCACTATGAAAAAAGTCTTTATTTTTTGCTACTAAAAGTGATGATGTTTCACTGAGAAAAATCAAATATTAGATGCAGTCAGCTAAAATTACTTTCGATATTTCAAGTCGTTCCGATTACTAAAAAAAAAAGCCAAAATTTACTGCTTCCCAAATATTTTGTTGTTGTTGTTCTTGTCTTGAACAACCCACTGTAAAGGAGGGTAAATAATCAAGTAATTTAAGCAAAGCTCTATCTTCCAGCAAGCACCCTGAGAGAGCAGGGTCCTTTGCATTTCTTTAGCCAAAGGCTGGTAGCACCCGTGGTTCAACCCTTCCATTGTGCATTGCAATATCCCACCACTAAAAACCTTCCTGAATATCACAGTAATGGATTGAGAAAGACTATTGTAGCTGTTACTTGAATTTAATATTACCAATTTGGCCTTGCTTTAATTCTTCCTCTGCATTATAACTCTACTTCCATTGTATTTGTGATATGGCCGTGTGGTATTTTTGCTTTAAGTAAATTACAGGACTAATGATTTTTGCCGCCAAAAAATTAATTGTAAAAACCCTTCTTTTTTTTCCCTCTTTTCAACACTTTGAATTGCTATTACCTCCATAGCTGCCTCACACTGATACTTAGATACAGCATCTCTTTTTCTCAAGTTGATTTTTGAGTTTATTCATAAATAGCAATATAAAAATGCATTGTGTTTTAGGAATTAATAGCTCGTTAGCACCTCTTTCCAGCACTTGCCGTAGTAAAACAACTGGAAAAACCCACAGATGTTGAGAGATGCTCTTATTTTTTGCTCAGCATCAGAGAGATCAATTTACTCTGGAGAAAAGAAATACTTCTGATTTTTAGGGATTTTAATTTTTTACTTAATAGATTTAGCATCACCGGCCATGTAAGGATGCTGCCAGGCCATCAACTGCTATGGTTCTGCCATGCTGAAGATACAAAAGAGGGTGGGCTGGGCGTGCTCTGAGCACACTTTGCATCCGCGTTTCTGTGGATCTGTCTCACTATACAGACAGATAAATCGAGCCTTCCAGAAACACATGCAGAAGAATGCAGAAATCCATACAACACAAGGTATTTGTCATGATATTAACATGCTTGTAAGGGGCAAAAGCAACTTTTAAAATCCAAATTTCCCATTACAGAGACTGCAGGTAATTTTAATATCCAGTTATCTATGGTACTAACTTCCCCCTCCTGTTCCGAACAGCCTTTTCTTATTTTCCTTCTAGATTTGTGACTGTAATATTACCTCCTCTTAGTGGTGGTGGAATCTATTTTGTGTTTTAGTTGTAAAGTATTTTGGCCTGGATACCGTCATACATGACAGCAGAATTTGACAGATAAATAAGCAAGTTGTTTCCCTATTTCCAGTAGTACCTTTTACATAGCACATGAAACACTGTTACGCAAGTTAAGCTCCGCTAGATACATAGGAAAGAAAAACAAACACGCACAAAAACCTCCAAAACCGCAAAACAAATCTGTTTTATCAAATGAAGCTATTGGTATTTCTGACATCATCATCATCATCATGGCTAGGCTTCATGAACGAAGATATGGGAAGGGCTCTACCCACTCTTGCTACAAAATTTCTGACAAAGCCTAAAATAAAAGGCAAGCTTTATGTCTAAATATCTGCAACTGAAAAAAAAAAATGTATTCAACATATCAGTGATACCTCTTTTTTAAAAAGCTTCTGAAATGTTGTGTCAGTTGAAAAACATATCCCGTTAAGCTCTATATTTTGAGAGATGTTTGAGAGGGTTTTTTTTAATGGGTTTTGTCATGTGTTGGTTTGGGTTTTTTCCCCTCCTCCCCATGTAATGCCCACATTTTGTGTAGCCAAGGTCACTTTTCTGTGAACGTGCTCTTTGGTGTACAGCCTCGTGAAGCTTCTTTAGGAGGTCAAAGTAAGTGGAAAACTTTTTGCTGATAGTTAAAGCAGCTACTCAAGTATGTATTTAAGTCAAAGCAAGACAGATGTTGGCGAATACATATTTTAGATGTTCTTTTTTGGGATATTCTGCGGCAAGAGCACCTGTCCTGCCAAATGAAAACATCATGTAGGAATGAAGTGGCACTTGTGCTGGTTCAAGCATTTTAAAGCAGGGATGCTCAACTCTCACTTAGCAGAGCAACATCTGTGGCGCAGAAGAAGTTTGAGATCATGCTGCTAACTGGGCTTGCTTAATCATGTTCGTGTCTGTTATTCCAGCTTGCTGCCTGGTGCCACAAAAAGATATTTTGGTGGCTTTAGGAAATGAGATGTAAACTACAGTTTTGCTTATAGAGCTGAAGTGTCTAATGCAGCCCCTTCTCAGGATAAAATATCAGGATCGCAGTGGCAGAGTCTTTTCTGTGTGTTTTACCCTCAGAGGTGAGGAGGTGTTTGTGTTCCTCTCTCTGTATGCTTGACTTGGGATTCGTAGGAATTACTCCAGTAGCTCCGTCGTATTGCATTTTCTGAGCTGTAGGATTGGAAGATGAGCATTTCCACTTTAAGGAATTATATTTTATTAATGGGCAAGTTCGTTTACCAAGGGTGCAGGATTCTTCCAGTTCTAGTGGACTGTTGCATAGCAAGCTAAAACTTTCTTATTAACAACAATCAGATGTACTGCTGGTATTTTTGACCTTCTGTGAGTGTCTTTTGAGCAGGAACTACATAGTAGATTAAAAAAATATGCTTCTTGGTTCTTACATACCACTCTGTTCTCCTTTTGCCTGAAATGAGTGAAAATAGATGTCCCTAAACAATTTTTTCCTTTCATCTGACAAATGTTTTTGTGTATGTAACATATTTCTGTAGAGGTTGTCTTCTGAAATCAACCATTTTAATTTAGCTGCCTGTTACGTAATTCAAATCTTTAATTTAAAATCAGTTTGCAGTTGTACTTCGGTGAATGGTAGGTTGTTTTTTTTTCTCTCTATGAAATTATTCACACTATAAATACTTTGTATAAATGATTTTAAACTGTACATGACGCATACAATTGGTTTGGGTTTGTTGAGTTAGACTGTTTCCAAAATGATAGTGATATATACTTTTATCAGAGGAGTTGTTATGCAACTGGCTTCTCGATTATCTAGACTGTTCATTTATTTATTTATTGGCAGTAAATAGCTAAAGGTGTGAATGTTATAATCAAATGGTGAAGTTTTGGGCTCTGTATTCCTAGCAAGGACCAAAAGTGTTGTGGGATGTACTTTGCTGATGACTCAGGGAAACCTGAAGTTAAGTTCTCCACTAGAAGCACAGCCTGGGATTTTCTTTATTTCACTACTATAAAATATGAATGAATCTTAAATGTATTCCTAATAGCTCAAACTTTGCAGCAGGAAAATATGAATAGGATTACTGGCAGTGCACTGCTAAGGTGCCAGTCGTAGCAGTTGTGCCTTGAAAGTGAGTAACCTTGAATCACATAAAGATTAGGAATGCCTGATCTCTCAAGGGATGCTAAAAACCTCATTTTGCTGCCCTCTGAGCTGAGCAGCTGGCCAGTAGAAACAGTTGCGTGCAAATGCGTGCCCAAAAGAAATACTAAAAAGTCTACTCCCTGGTCCGTGAAAGGCGAGGGTATTTGAGTCAGAGGGGGAGGATCTGATCTTTGCTCATTGGTTGTTATTGAGATACTCAAGCATTAAAAATGGAGAAAAAACCTGACCACTTCTCAATTATCTCAGTTATAAAAACTAAGAGCTTGATAGTCAGGGCGCTGTAGTGGTGTTTTAGTGCTTTAGAGGTTTTTATGGTTGTGTTTTTCTGGGATTTTTTGGAAAAGTTTTGGTGAAAAAAAAGTTATTTCAAACATGGCCTTTTAAAGGAAGTCAGTACTGAAATCAACAACACAAATAATTCTTTAATGACTCAGACTTTTTTTAAAACTGTCTAATTAACATTTACCAGTGATCATCACAGTCTCAAAAACTTGAATATGAACAGTAAAATTAATTTTATTAATATTCAGTGCTTAGCTTAAGAAAGATGGAAAACTGGAAGATCATAAATAAAGGAAAAAGTTTGTTTTCTCTCTTTCACTTTGATTTATTGCAAGAAAACTTAGACCAACTAATATGTTAGAAGAGAAGTTTGGTATAATAAATAAAAAGGATATAATTCTGGAACAGCAATTTCCTTATTCAATACTGCTAATGAGAAAAGTTGGAGATATTAATTTGTCAATTCTGTTTGAAAAGCATTAACTAGACACAAATAGTTCAGTCAGAATAGACAATGAATACCTCATTACCCTTGTGAACACTAAAGTAAAACCCTAACCAGTAAACACATATTCCCAGTGAAAAGAGCAAACAGTTTAAAATTTACACAGAAAACTCTTAACACATCATAAGCCTTTTTAGGGTAGGTACAGATACATTCCTTAATTTCTCTTTTTTCTTTTTCCCCAATGAAGCAGGTTAAATGAAGAAACGCATCTGAAACACTATGAGGTGTATCTAACTGCACTTTGGTAATTGATTTTTAGAAATGCTGCTATGGAGACAAAAATTCTAAAATATTGAATAATCATTTCAAGAAAATAAGATATACAAAAGTAATGGTTTTCATTGTAGGTTTTTTTCCCTAAATACTATAATTTGAGTTTATTATTGCCCAAGAGACCTTTTACAAGTCAACCCACCTTTCCGACCTTTTTTCCTATATAATATAAATTATATTCTAAAACATTCAGTGCCAAGTAATAAAGTGGGATAGATGGTTTTCTGGGCTTCTTTATGTTTGTTTTGGTTGTGGTTTTTTGGGGTTTTTTTGGTAAATGAAATCCAAAATGGTTCTGAAAAGTACCTCAGTGTCTTTAAATGCTTGTCCAATCTTATATGAAAATCATATATGAAAATTTTAGAAAAAACAAATGAAGGCCTTGTCGATATTCTGTTTTCAGTAAGGTGTTTGAAGAATAATTTGGGGGAGATATGTGGTTAAGTGTCTACAATGGGGAAAAAAAAATCTATCTGAACACAAGTTCATCCATTTAAACTGTTATGCAAATATTCGGTATGTACCTTGTGTGAGGGACATATCCACTCTATACAGTAAATCTGAACCACTAAAGAAAATGAGATTGGGAATGTTATTAGGAGACACATAAAACCGACCTAGAGAGATCATTGCCCACATGATGCTCCTTGCAGTGAAGGAGTTGGGGTATGGGTGGAATTGGCTGCATTGCCCCCGCCAGATGGGAGCCCAAGGGGCAGTAGGAGGGTGAGCGTGGTTCCAGAGAAAGGGATGGATACGAAGAAGTCTGCCTCTAACAGTTTTAATTGTCCAATAGATTGTGCAATGAAATATTCTTGTATAATAATATCTTCGTCGGTAGCAACTAAATTGGACCGTGCTCTTTGACTAGGCTGTGAAGATTCCAGTTATTCGAATTTCTTGGCTTTACACCTGAGGTGTGCTTTCCTCTCTGCCTCCTGGTCTCGCGTATTCTTCTTTTCACCCGGTTAACACGCAGGTGAAGCTGCTGGGCTCCCTGGGTTCTCCCTGGCCTGATGTGGCAGTGGCTGTCACCACATCCAGGGCAACAGCTGTTTTCCCTGCACCTTGGTAGCAGAACAGGGGTTGCTCGTGGTTGATCTTCCCAAGGCTGCGAACTGCAGTTCTCTGTTGACATCAGGAGTGTTGGTGAGAGGCAGGTGGGAAGTGGTATCTCGACTTTTTCCCAGTTGAAATGGATTTGATTTCAGAACCGCACATGACAACTTAATGTGAACACTCGCAACTCTTTGTTGCATTTTCTTAATGCAGTCTCCCCGCTGACTGGCTACACATCCAGGCTGCGGGGAGCCCTGGTTACATCGGTCTACAGCCTGAAGAATCGGTTTGTTGTATGTCGAAGAGCTGTGAATAAAAATCTCTCATGCTAAATATGTCCTCTAAAAGAGACTTGAAATGCACAGCTCCCTTTGTTCAGCTCAAGCACTATCTTGCTATGTGACTGCTCACTACAGCTGTGCTGTATTTAGCGGTATCCATCAAACAGAAACAGCATAAGGTAATCCTGGGGTAAAGATGTAAACCTCCATTCCTCACAGGACTTGGGAACCTATATCTGAAGTATCTAAATCTAAAACCGGATTCCTTTTACCTCAGCTCGGTTTATACTCTCATACTAGGATACCTCTCAGTTTCCAAAATTAATGTTCTTTTGAAGTCTGTATTTCTGTTTCCTGAAGCTCCAAGTGGTTTCCGTGCTGCTAAAACCAGGGCACCTGAGAGCTGGCTGGCTAAGCGTGATCCTTCTGCTGCTGCTTGCTGTGGGACTGGTTCCTACAGAAGCATAGAATGAGTAAGTGAGGCTCTTCAAGAACCCCTTCCTATAAATAGTTCAGTGATTGCACTCACCCAGGAGGTTAGAAACTAATATTCAGTTTGCCACAAAACACCTTTGCCCAGAGATTATTTCAACTATCAGATAAACCAGTCAGCACGAGCCTTAGAAATGCCAACTGAGATAAATTAGCATGGGACAGATTTAAGTAAGGTCTCTTCCAATATCAGTCTTCCCACTGGTGTGTTTGGGTACAAACTATTTCTTTTTATTAAACTTGCTTTAGAATTCATGGCCTCTAAGGTATGTTTAGGAATTAAACCTACCAACTGAAGAAAAGGTCCTGGAGAAGAACAGAACTGGAAATACGCTTGTCTTCCTGGTATTAAGAGCTTTTATTCCTTGCATTTTGAATGAAAACTATGACAACTTCACTGAGTGCTATTTTGGATGCGTTATTTCTAGAATGAGCTTGCTTGTTGGTGAGAAAACCAAGACTATTGTAAACATTTTTAGAATTATAATTGCATACAGCAGGTAGGTAGTTTTAACTGGTTTATACATTTTCAGTGTCTTGAGGTTTGTGCACAAGAGATAGTGCAAATACTTAAACCAAACAGGAAGTCAAAGGAGTCTTGGAAGGGATTCTGAGCAAAAAGGTCCTGTTTAGTTTCAGATGGAGTCCTATGAAAATGATCCTCTTCAGAAAGAGGAGACTAGACCTGGATTAAAAATGGAAACCTGTATTTTAAAAGCAAAGCTGTTCATTGCTTGTTGATTGTCTCGGTTTAGAAGACAGGGGAAAGTTCCCTTGAAAACGGGAACTCTAAATCCCTCC
>NW_009720121.1:17927-25539 GCF_000703405.1 Apaloderma vittatum | reverse complement strand
GTGTGATGAAGTTGACTTCCAGAGTCAGCTCTACCCGCTGCGCGTGTTCCAGGTTTTAACGAGTTAAAGGGCGAGTTGGTTTCTTTTCGCTTGCAGAACACGCGTGGAACTTTCAGAGCCGGCAAAAACCAAGTTGCGAGTTCATCCTGGGTTACAGCGTAATTTGCTTTGAAAGAAAAGTAAAATGAGCCGTGTTTTTAGCAAGCCTGGCAAAGAAGCGTTGCAAAGTGTCGCTTGATTTATGATTCCAGGGGTGGATATTCTAATCTCAACTCAATATCTCAATAGCTTGAGGTTTTTGGTTGTTTAAGTAGGATGCGGTTGCCTGTGTTAAAGTGCATTGTTCTTTGCAAAAGACTTTTTAAATGCTTGTATTTAACTAAGTACTCTCATAGAATCTGACAGAATCGAAACCATCTCCACTTGAGAAACGTAACTAATGCTTTGAAAGACTGGGTCTGGCGGCACCTTAAAATGCAGCCTCATTTTCTTGGTCAGCTTGGGTCCACTGTGTGTCTTCTGTAGGGGAAGAAAGCTCTTTAGGTATGTTGGCATAATCTCCGATTAGAAGATGAGCGTGTTTCTGCCATTGCAACTGAGATTAGTTAAGTCTCTTTTTTGTGTTCCTACTTTTTGTATGCTTAAAGTTAAGATGCAAATAATCCTTCAGGTTTTAGTTCTTTCTGTGGGGATTATGAGGATCAGTTAATGTGCCTGAGCTTGTTTGGGATGAAGCTAATGTAGAGGTGTTATACTGTGTTATCTCTGCATACAATAACCACCTGGTGTTTGTGCTTCCATGGGTCTTGAGAAAAATCCTGGTTCCGCTGGAATCAATGGGAAATTTTCACTTGAGAACAAAGGGGTGAAGCTGCTGCCCTCGATTTTCAGGCTCAGTGGGGACCACGAGATGGCAAGAGCAGGTGTTTGAGACCTGGCTCTGGGCAGCCAAAATCCTCAAATCTTCGCTTCGTTGCATTTCTTCATGACTGGTTTGTTTTTGCAAAGATCACAAGAGCTGACCTCGTGCTGTCATTTCCATTTGCTGTACTGGCATGAACATGTACAATTACTAGAAGATATTCTGCTGTTTTTTAGGAGGGCATATGCTACGACACAAAAAAACTTAATCCTTAGTTACACGCTGCCGGTCAGGATTCCTTCTCAAGACGACATGTGCACGTAAAATGCCCGTGTCATTTCAAACGTGACATGGTGCTGCGGCAGCAGCAAAGTATTAGAGACCCTGCAAAAAGTTCATTTGGTCCAGGTACCCCCTTCAGAAAGTCATGGAGGCTGGAAATGCTGAAGCCATTCAATGGCGAAGTCGGGCTTTGTCTGTAAGAGTCCGCTGCGGGCTGAAGGTGAAAAATGTGTTGGGGTGAGAGAAGTTGTCTGTGCGTGGTGAAGGCACCGTCTCCATGGGAGCATTCGGGGATAAGGCGGTGGGGGCCTGCCCGTAGGCTTTCTTTTGTGCCTCTTGAGATGGCGCAAGACAAGGAAGCGAGCGAGCTGTGTTTGCTCCGTATGCTGGCGTACAATGACAGAAGGATGTCCCTTTCGCAGTGCAGTTGGGTTGAAAACTGCAGCTGGCAGTTAAAAGGCAATGTTCTGGCTTTCACTTTGGAGGCAAACAGGTAAGATTGTAATAATTCGAGACGTACCTCCCATTCTGTTGGCTACGCCTGTATTGGTGATAGAAGGATATTAGTGTTATTTATTTGAAAAACATCAGTTGTAGGGGCGTTAAAATAGAAGTGGGCTGTTTTGCTGCTTCTGTGAACAGGTCAAATACCAGGATAAAACCTGAACACAGCTATGTATAAAAACACCCTGGTGCTTTTTTGGCAAGTTATTTGAATATTTTTTTTCTCACTTTGGCTATTGGCGTAGAACACAGGATGGCTAAGGATTGGTTTCAAAAGCACATGAATTTTACTTCTGCTTTGTAAATGAGCCCTGTGCATCAGCTGTGGCACACACCACAACTGACTTCTGTCCATGCACCCTGGTCACTGCCTCTCCTCAAAGCCTGGGAAGACTAACGTGCTCTGTAAGTGATGTCCTGCGTTGTGCTTTTCTGAACGTTAGGTAGAAATATGGTCTTGTTTGTGCAGAAGCAGGGAAGGAAACTTCCTAGACCTTCTCTTTCTAGCACACTTATGTGAGGCAGTGAAAACCTGGCTTAAAATACTTTGCTCGGGTAAAAGAGCTGAGGTTAAATATTAAGAGGCTATTAAGGCTGCAAGAAGCTGCTTGAGACTGATATCATGAAGAAACCAGGTACTGATGAGTGGATGTTAGAGGCTTGAAAGATATTTCTGAAGAGCTCAGGCCACTGCTGCACGCCTTGAGTCCTTAATCATGGTGGTGGGGTTTTCTTCTTGCTGATTTTCCCTCTTAACCAGCTGTTGGCAATGGGAGCTCCGTGCATAATGTAACTCGTAGACCCATTATTGGGTGCTGAATGCTTTCATTTGGGAAACAACAGCACCAAACATCTGCAAAACCCTTTGCTGGATCGTTCTTTTGTTGCTTTTCTTCTCCGAGTTTGCCTTTCTTCTGTTGGACCCATCAGCACACTCTCTGTTTGTGCAGGTTTGGGGTAGCCTTGCTGCTCCAAGGCTGCTTTGCTGCAGAGTTAAGAGAACTTTAAATTTTGACGTTGCAGAGACCACAGAAATGTTCCATGTGCAGTGGTGGTGAAGATAGATAATTATGGGGTAAATGTCACTAGTGGTTAACACCTCGCAGCCACTGCATGTGTATTTCTGTTATGTAACTGCCAGGAATGAATTTTACAAGGCTTGTAGCTTTTTTTTTTTTTTTAATGTTGGAAGATGATAAAAGATAATCTGGTGTGTAAAAAAAAAAAAGAAAGAGGGGGGAAAAAAAAAGCTAGAGGAAAGAAAGGAGGGAGGAAGCAGGTAGCTGTGATGCTTAAGAAAATCAACCTCCTGTCAATGAAACCTCCAGGCAAAGTGTTGAGAAAAGACTCACCTGGACAGGTTCGATCTGTGCCTCCAGTCGAGCTCCCCAGCCCAAAGTTTGGGCATTGAAGTGGGAGATGTAAACACCTGCAGCTTATGGGGTCGTCGGAGCCATCTGCCGAGTGTTCGGCGCTTCGGGAAACCAGGCCACATAGGTCAGCCTCAACATTTTTATTTTTTCAAAAATTTCTGGCATTTGATCCCTGTCAGAATTTTTGAATGGGAATGAGGCTTGCGTTCCCGTGAAAACCGAGTAGGTCTTGTGAAGCTGAGAGGCTTTCCCCTTTGTGTTGGAAAAGGTATGTAAAAATATCTTGTACTTTGTGCTTTGTAGAAATTCACTTCATACAGAGTTGCCGCCGCTGTGCTGTGCTCACAGGGTGCAAAATGAGCTGTTGAATCGAAAGTGTAAGTTACTCTGTTCTATAATTTTTTAAAGCTAGAAAAGAATCCCTTTCCTGGGCACGCACCAGTGCTCAAAACGGAAAGAAATTGCACAGTGAAACGTAACAATTATTTGGTATTTATTTCTTTGAAAATTCTGCTTTTTTGATTTTGTTTTTGGTCAAGGAAATGGGAATTTGGAAGGTGATGGTGGCTGTGTCATGAATGGTTCCAAATATTAAGCAACTCAGACTGCTTTTCTGTCTCTTGCAGATTCACCGGCAGGCATGGACCTAAGTAACTCCCAGGAACAGCCTGTGGCTGCAGGTAACGTGCTGTTCAAGTCTTGCACGCTCTCTTGAAAATTTTAAATTTCAGTGGAGAAAAAGAAATGAATTGCAGCTTGTTTAGATTCCCGGCTCACTGAATAGCACAGTCACAAAGATGGGAATTAGAGATAAAAATAAAATTCTGGAATTGAAGTTCAGTGTAGCAATGGAATATAATGCTAAAGGGGAAAAAAAAGAAAAGACTGTATAGTAGAGAGGAAATGTTTTCAGAAGAAAACTGGAAGTTTTGATTAGGGAAGCAAGAATAATCTGATTCTTTTGGTTGACTGCATTTCTGAAAATAGGAAAACAAGCCTCTTGTGGGAGTTGGAAAAGCGATTTACTCTCTTGTTAATCAAAAAATACTTTTTTTTTTTTTCTCAAATCCAGTGTAATATTTAGCTTGGGAAGGATTGTTTGGGTTTGGCTTTTTTTTACTATCCAGCTGTTAATAAATTAAACAATTTTAACAGCAGTTTCACACTGTTGCAGTGTACTTTAAAAATTCACAGGATTGTTGAAGGAAAACACCATCAGTTGATTTGTGTTGGTTTTTCTTAAATGCTGATCTGAAACGCACAGAAATCTGCACAATATTGAGTTAATCTGTGAATTTTCTGAAAGAGGCTTTATTTGAAAAACTATAGTGAAGAACTTGGCTTTATTTCAGAGGCGGGAGGCTTGGATTTCCGGGATGTTCTGATGCCACAGCCATCAGCAGAAAACTTTCTGATAATGCTGGAGTTTAAAAAGGCGTTGCATGGAATAAGCAGAGGAGGGCAATGGGGCTCAGGATTCCTGGGGCCAGAGTGATTAATATTTTGCCCAAATGAACCGAGCTGAGCCTCGGTTCCTTTTCCAGGCTCTGAAGAGCTCGCTCGCTTCCCTGCCAGCTGCAGTTGTCAGAGCACACGTGACGTGTTGTGTTCCTGGGTATTATTCCTGTTTGGTCGTTGGGACTAGTTAAATTCGAGTAAAAGCTTCAGACTTAGCTGAAGGTGCCCCAGAGTTTGCGGATGACTTTGGGACGCTAGTCCATCCAACCAAACTGCGATTAAAGCATCTGTAAGAACAAGGGAACGTTGTGGGGATTGGGAGGGTTATTGGGAGTGCCCAGATGCTGTGAGGTAATCACTTGGAGCATAAAGAGTTAATTGTTGTGTGGTGGGGTTTTTTTCTTTTTTTTTTTTTTCTCTCCTCAGAAGGGCAGGAGGTTTTGACAGACTGTAATCTGAACAAATCCCAGGAAATGGGAAGTATGGATAATGCGGAAGATATGAAGGAACACAATCAGTCTAATGAAGAAGCAGGAGGTAAACTGGAGATTGAATTCTGAAAAATAATAGTTATATTGGGTTGTTGAGGTTTTTTTATTGGTCTGATTATGCTATGAGAGTGATTAGAAAGCTTATTCTGGATCATGGCTCAGCTTTGCCTGCATGTCTGTGAAAGGAATAACGATACCATTACAGTTTAGAGCATTTTAACATGCTCTGAAGGAGGAGCAACTGTTTTCCATCCAGGAAGCTCACGTGCATTTTGTAAAGGTTGCTTTTGCAGGATCTATGAAATAGAGACATCAAGAAAAAAAATAATGTGAGCTCTTTGTGTATTGTAGCCTACAAATTCTTAAAAGTAGTGTGTGTATGAGAAATGTGTGTTAGGACTGCACGTTTTGTTGATGTTATTAAGCTACTCTGATACCTGATAAATAACTTGGCAATTTAATTTTATTTTTGAAAGAAAGAACAAGTTACCTCAAATTCATAGGACAACTCAGCCCTCTAGAATTTAGAACCGTAGCAGTAATCCTCTGCTTTAAGCTGTGAGTAACCAGAAGGCTGGTCAGTTTACCATGGTTATTGTTTAATTTGAACAATAAACCCTTCCTATACAACTCTGAAAGGGACCACAGGTATTAATAAAATATGAAAACAATCTGCACTATTTTTAATTTCAAAGAAGTCCTACATGAATGCCTGTTTCTGTGTATCTTTAAAAACCAGTAGGCTCTTCACTTAGAAGATAAAAGAAGCAGCTCTTGGCCTCAGCAATCCTACAGGCCCTCAGAGAGCAGGATTGGTCTGACACAGATGGAGAGCAAGAGGCTTTGACCTTCTTCCGTGATCTAGAGCTCATAAACCGAAATCACAGCAGTAATTTTCTGCTGGTGAGCTGAGCGTGTTCATTTATGCCAGTTTTCAACCACAAGCAGTGAAAAATGCTGCCTGGCAGAGGATGTGGTGCAGATATACCGGGGAAAGACACACAGTGTTTTACCAGTTTCGTGTTGCCTTTCAAGTACTGCATGTCCACGGCCGTGGTGTCAAGACAGATGATGCCTGTGGCTTGGGCTGGTAGGTTTGAGGCGCGTTTACGTATCGCACGAATCAAGTAAAACACTGAAGAATTGCCTCTGCTTTGGTTGCCCAAGGAGCCTTACTTGTTCCCTGTGACATAAATGTGATTATTTTGGACTAAAATGAAACGTTCAGAGGTTCGACTTTTGCATTATTCAAGATGAAATTTGCATCTCTTTGTGGCCAAAGTACAAAATGACATAAAACACTCACAAGAGTGCTGCACTAGCAAAAGAGTCCGTGGGGAGAGTGAGACGACCCTCACTTTAGGTATCTACAGCACCGGTGTCTGGCTCGGTGCTGGTGTCTTGCCTTCCTTGACTGCCCACGGACAGCTCGCTCACAGATTTTCTGACCCCCAGCGCCACTCGCTGCAAACAATTCCACCCATCCCATTATAGACCCCTTTTTTCCAGAGGGCTTCAATTACGGCGATTACTGAGAGTAGGGCGAACGATTAGGCAGGAGGCTGTGGTAATATGTTAATTAAAAGCTTGATGGAGAAGAAGAAAAAAATAAGAAAGAAAAAAAACCCCTTTTTGCCTCAAGGGAGTGGAAGCTGCATGCTGTGGTGCACATGGCGTGTGCTTGCTGCAACCATGAAAATACACCGTTCCCATGGTGCTTCCTGTATCTAGTCTGAAAAGAGACGAGCAGTGAGACGGAGAGGGGAGGAAGCTCTCGGCTCCCTCACGTGCCGGAGAAGAAGAAAAAAATAAGAAAGAAAAAAAACCCCTTTTTGCCTCAAGGGAGTGGAAGCTGCATGCTGTGGTGCACATGGCGTGTGCTTGCTGCAACCATGAAAATACACCGTTCCCATGGTGCTTCCTGTATCTAGTCTGAAAAGAGACGAGCAGTGAGACGGAGAGGGGAGGAAGCTCTCGGCTCCCTCACGTGCCCTCAACCCTGTTACTTTTGGTGGCCAAAGTTGAGGCGTCCTTCGCTGAAAAATGAAATGAAAAAGGCCGCCTTCTTTCCTATGGAAGTTGCAGTCGAGTGCAAGTGTTTAATTATGTCTTAATTCCCTCATCCGTTGAGGCAGACAACTTTTCGGGTGTTATGAATGTCAGGCAGCTTTCATGGTTGTGAAATAAAAAGAAATAGAAGCCACATCTGTGGTTTATGGATGTTAATTGCTGCTGCATCTAGGTGTGTGAAAGGGGGCGGTTAAAAGGCTGGAGGGAGACAGGAGAGGATGACAAACCCTCGCCTCGGCGCGCACTGAGGTTCCAGTGGTGCTGCGAGCACACGCACTTATCTGCTCGAAAAGGAAGTGCCGTTTTTTATCAGAATATTACATCTCCCAAGCCCAGATCGAGCCCTGCCGCTCATGGGACTCAGGGGTTATCTCACAACATCAGCAGTACCGAGCTGCAGAAGTTCACTTGACAGGGGATTTCTGTAAGTGTTAAAACCAGGCAAGGAGTCTGCTTAACTGTGTCAGGCCTCGCTGCTTTGGTGGCTACGGCTGAACTGAAAGTCGCTTCTGAGCCTTATCAACAGAAGATCCTCTTGGCTTTGTTCTCGCTCTACAGCCGGTAACTCTCTT
>NW_009720121.1:0-17896 GCF_000703405.1 Apaloderma vittatum | reverse complement strand
TGCTGCCAAGCACGTTCGGTGACATCAGCAGGCGGTTGTGTTACCACAGCCTGGAAATGGTTGACATCAGCTCGGGCTATCCTGCACGACAGGTAGCCCAGAGCACCCGGGGCCAATACAGAAAGTCAGGTATTGTCAGTGCCTTGAAAAGATCCAAACAGTGCAGCTGGTTCACTCGCATTGGAGTGAGCAGAAAATAGAATTCACCACTGAGATATCCTGACCCGTTGGTGTAAGCTGTCAGACAAGGCAAAGGCTGGAAGGAGAATGGATGCACAGGGTGATGGGCTCCTTTCCATAGCTTCTAAAGCTGCATTTTTCTTCATTCATTCTACAGTGTGTATCTTGAATTCGTATCAAATACTTTCTTGACGGCGAGAGAAAGGCTTATTCCTTTGGCATCGAAATAAAATCTAGTCTAGGGTAGATGGGTTGTGGTGTGTTCCCTCCCCCAGCAGGAAACAAGTGAAGATGAAGAAAACGGCCCTAGGAACTCGAATCACATGTCATGGTAGAGAGTAATCCATTTTTAGAAATAGGGGTTGGTGGAAAGAAAGTCGCTTAATTAAGATGACTCACGATTTGCCCCCAAACTAGGCTGTTCATTTGATACAAAACGTGTGAGCTGAAGGGGCAGGTTTGCCACTGTTTGTGTTGCTGGAAAGGTACCAGAAAGCAGAAATAAATCCACAAGAGTCAAAACTTCACTGGGAAGTGCAGCAAATCGTCCCGTGAGCGCTGGAATCAGTGAAGCTCCGTTTCCAGTGGGCTCGTATCTTGTTGCTGGCTGACTTTTAACTGAATTATGCAAAGCTTGTGTCATGTGCTAGGTGCTGTGTTCTGCTTCTGGTAGCTCGGGCGAGCTTTGCCAGGACCTCAACACCGTCCCCCGTCACACAGCGTTCAGGTGCTCCGGTTCTTGTGCCTGGTTTTGATCCTTCTGCTGCTCTACGGGAGCCGTTACAGACTTGGTTTGAGTTCAGAGCTCAATTCCATACATACCTGTTGACCAGTCTGCTCCTGCATCTCGTCTGCCAGAGACACTGGCTGTTCCTCCTGCCGCGAGAGCGTCTTCTCTGGGAGAGGCTCCAGGAGATGCTGGAGCTCGGTTGTTGGAGCAGAGGGATTTGGAGGAGCCTCCCCTCGCCCAGATGGGGTCAGGTTTGGTGTGCGGGCCCAAACGGCACTTGGGGAACACGAGACGGGTGCATACGCTCCTGTGGAAGACCAGGCTAAACGTAAAGCACAAGTATTTAACTAGAAAAAACTCAGTTTGAAGAGCACGCACTTAGAATCTAAAATTAGCCCTGGGATCTAGATTTGTCACTGGATTATTCTTTTCATAGTCAAATCAACACGCTTAGTTTTGTGAAGATGATGGTGCTTGAGGATTTTGAGCAGCAGTTCCTGTCCTCAAGCATCTGGGTGGCAGAATTCCTTTGGTATTTACCAGGGCTTCCCCGTTCTTCATATGATTGTATTTGCTCTTTATATTGTATTTTTCTAGTCTCAAACACCACAGTGTATCGCATTGGAAGAAAGGCTTTTGGGAGGTGAGTTAAGAAAGGCTGAATGAAAGTGCCCTTTGAGCTTCTCAGACCTGAAGCTCATCTGAAAGAGCAGTTGACCAGCGACGATCATGCCTGAGTGGTCGTATTAGTAATAGGTCCCTTGATATAACTAATGAAAGCGATTATCTGAATTTAACATGTGGCCTTTCTCAGTCTGACTGTTAGGTCCAGATGTTCTCTGATTAACTGTCTAATTGAAGCCTGATTTAACGGTTGTGACTGTGTGTGGCTTTCTGGACTTTAGGAATTGCAGTTTTAGAAATGTTTTCTATGAGTGATCTTAACCGTAACAGCAGGAAAGAACTTGTAGAGTTTCACCTTTTTCTGTTATTTTTAAAATTTTGGTTGGTTGGTTGTTTTTGGTTTAAGAGGGAGATCTAAAGGATATTAAGATTTGGAAGGATAATGTTAACAGGTGTCATAAAGGGAACAAAATTCATCTGGGACGGGCTCTGGAGGACCTGGGCGCTGCAGGCCTGGGATGTGGGATGACATTCCTGATCCTCTGTGCTCCTGTCCAGCACTGGGGTACAGGCAGCTGAAGGAAAAACACCAAGCTATTGACACTATTTTGAATTTAGAAAAATAAAAGTAGAATCCTATGGTAGCTTTAGCATAGTCCTAACGATGGTTTTCTAGCTCCCAGTCATATTATGTCAGGTAATAATAACACTCTGCTTCCCCAGCTCCTGTTTTCCTAGTTCAATGCCTTATTTTTTCATTTTCTTCCCCAAAGCCTGGCCCGCTGTGCTGTGCAGTTGTGCTACTTGGCATCCTTCCTATATCACTGTTTCCGTTAGTGTATCTTTGTCGTATTTTTGGAAACATTTTGAATGAAGGTCCTAAAAACCTCACTAGGTTATTGTCAGGCAGAAATTGGTATTAGCTGGGAAATACCAGGTGTGAGATTACAGTTACACAGGAATATACATCTTTATAAGGAAGAGCCTTGTATTTGAATAAGATGTAACTGGTTACATAATTCAGGTTTCCTGGTTCACATGAGCTCGGAGATGTGGTGTTTGCTTTTGTTGTTGTTGTTGTAATTAATTTTACAACTGGATAAATTATACTGTGTTTTAATGATAGACACTGGTATTAATGAAGTAGAAAATACATTTCCGAGTGCTTGGAAAATTATGCCTTGGTTTTTTTGTTGTTTATTTTTTTTCTTTCCAATTCTCAGTGCTGCATTTCAACTTAATTTGTTTCTATCTTTTTTGTTGTTTCAAGTCACAATAAAAACAAGGAAACTCATTACCATAGAGCGTGCACTCCGCAAAGGGGAATTACGAAAGTTTCTCTCCTATTTTTAGAAGTGAAATTTCCACCAGGTGCGTGCTGCACCGCTTCATTTAGGAATTGCCACTCAAGTATACGATATCTAAAGAAATAGGTGCTCGGCTTTTGTACAAAGAGCAGTGCTAAGAAAATAGCGGAAGGCACAAAGGTGAGATGAAATCAAAGCCGAGTAAATAATTTCAGGAAGTCGGGGATGTGGAACCTATGGATTTGCAGCGCGTTGTGGCACTGAGTGCGGGACGTGGGGATTTTTCACGCGGCAGAATCCATTTTGACCTGTGGGGACACAAAAGAGACCCCTCAGCTGTGGGGACGCTGAGCCCGACCCAGCAGGGCATGGGAGTGCCCTCGGTGCTGCTGCAGGGTGAGGATTTCTTCCGCCGTGGGCAGACCATGATCTGGAAAAAAAAAAAAAAAAAGAAGTGTATTGCTGGAATCAGTGGGAGAAGCAAAGTCGGGTTGGGCCAGAAAGGTTTTGACGCCTCTCCCTTCCCTAGAACTGACGCCCGCGGTGGTGTAGAGGGCAGAGGTGGCGGCAAGTTGCCTTATCTCTCACAAAAATAATCTCATCTTGCTGTTGTGTCACTTCACGTTGCAGAATTTCCCATTGCTTAGCCTCCGAATTTTCAATATATACGAGTACGTCACGTGTGATTATCTTCTCGTCGTTTAAGGAAAAACAACTAAGTGTAGTGTTGATTTCCCCCCCAGTTGACAATTTTGATGGAACGTACTGTAAACCTCCCTTCGTTCAGGAATATGGGTGCTTTTGAATTCATGACATGTCTTCCCCCACAGTGTGTTAATTCCCCTGTAGGGGTGTTTGTCATAAACATGCAGGATTCTGACTTTAATTTGGAAACTCCGCCGACTTGTTTGGTTTCACCACGCACGTCTGTTCTGTTTCGAGCTGCTTTAGGTAAAGGAATCTGGCGTTCTGGGAGGGTGCCAGCTCTGGTCTGTGCACGGTGGGTTTTGGTTTTAGGCTGCTGTTTCTGGGGACAATTTGTGGAGATAAGGGTGATGAATCATCGGTTAATACCTGTCAAATCCTCACAAGAATCCTTCGATACGTGCACAGATAGACGCCCTTCTTGTTCTTCGGCATCTGAATCCTATTAACAGCTGTCAAAACCTGGTAAACTATTTATATGCTTTCACAATTTGTTTAATTGGATAGTTAGGAAATGGCATACAAGAAAAGCTTTTCTTTTTTCTTTTTCTTTTTTTTTTTCCTTTAGTCTGGCTGAACATCTGTAGCATTAGGGGCTCATTATCTCTGAATTGGCATAGCAAATCAGCAGCGTCATTAAAATGCCACATTAAGATGATTAAGTTTCTTTGTTATCCAGTTGACTTTTTGCATGTGCTGAGGATTTCACGATTATGACCCCGCTCCTTGTAAAACACTTGAGCTACATCACCCTTTTGTGCTGTTGCCTTTAATAGCTTCTGGGTTTTATTCTTTGTGCTTTTCATGACGCTGCTGATAAACTTTGCTTAACAACGGTACAAAACTCTACGTTTGATGCCAACATCTTGGATTAAATATAGTAGTTGGGGAGTTTTCCTTCAGAGACTTCCTTCTTGAGGGGGATAGCTAAGATGATACTCTAGCTTGCCCTCCTGGTTTGCTGCTATTTACTTCTTTAATTCATGCATTTTATAGAACATACCCAAGCGCTGCTCATGTGGTGACTCAGTCTGAAGTTGCCACCGCAGCTTTATTTTGGATTTTTTCCAGACCCCATTGTTTTTACAGTGTTTCAGGTGAAACAAAAATATTACTCTGGAGTATATCTTTCATCTTGTAATCATCTCCCCAGGAAATGAAACCATGTGCATCAGCCTTAACGCATCACACTGGTACTTTGTTGTGTAAAACCTACAGCATTTTGCTCGGCGGTGCACATTACCTTTGCGAACCGGCTCGAGAAAAATAGTTACCTGGGTTGGACCCTGTGAATGTTTTTTTCCTCTTACAACCTCTTTACTTTCCCAAGCACGGAAGAGATGACAGCACTTCGTTTGTTCAACTGAGGCAGCTTTGTTAGCGTTGTTAGGGATAATTGTGTTTTTCCTCCTTTTCTACTTGAAGTTACAGCCACCTTTCTCCTGGCTCAGGAGGACCAGCCTGGAAACTCCCTGATCTCATTAAAGTATTGTTGATAGGATTTGTAAGTGACGGATACAAACCTTTCCACACGGCTGCTGGTCTCGCAATATTCCCTGCGTGTGGCAGCACACAGCAAATGTTGGGGCTGGAAAAGAGATTTGGTTGTTTCAGACCTCCACAACCACTTGGTTAATTTGAAGCTGACGGTGCTGAGCTGTTTCTTCCTCAGGCTGCTTGTACCAAAGCTTCCTTTTCTCTCTGCCAGGAAGAGCAGACCCAGAACAACAACAGGTGTGTTAAGACAGAAAAATTCCAACCCTTCTAACACGTATTTGGTTTAAAAAAGCCTCTTCCCTTGTAGCTTCTGCTCTCTGCTGTTCTCAGTCGTCAGAGGGTGACTTTTTTCCGTTGAGGTTCTTCAGATGCAAACTGAAAAGGCCACGAGCTTTGGTGGGATGTCGCCGACAGCTGGAGTGGCGCGCGTCCTTCTCGGTTGCTATAAGCCACCACCGGTATTGCAAGCAGCCGGCGTGCGGTGTGGAAAATGCAGAGGTTCTTATGTTCCGCAGCGGAACCGCAGGATGGCTTGCCCAGTTTGTGCCCGTCAGCGAGCGCTCGCCATGGGGAACTCGAGCCGGCGTTGGCGCTGGGCTACAGGAACGCCGGCGCGGCGCTGCAAAAGAGTGAGAAGCCAGGCGCCATCAATTTGTGGTGAGAAACAGCAGAAAACGGTAGAGAAGTCCTCTCAGTTGGAGGTTGCTACTAGTCCCCCACCGCTGAGCAATCGCATTTGATGCGGGTGGAAGGTGAGACGTTAAGTAGAAAGTGGGAATTGAAATTGTTTCTGAAAGTACCGGCAAGGTGCAGCTGCAATGTGCGCTTCCTTCTACCGTGCTCTGCGGGGTGTAGCAAATTATTTTGGAACTGTCCCCTTTAGAGAGGGGAAAACAACCACCAGCCAAAAAAAAATCCTCTGATTTTTTGGAAAAGAGGTTCTGTTGAAAGCTTGCTTTCAGCAACTGGTGATAGCTTTTCCTTAGAGTGGTGGAAATGGATGCATCAACGAATTTTTAAGGAGTCTTGGTAGCAGGATGCCCTGAAGCTGGCAGCAGAAGGTGCTTGTGGAGGAAACCCCACTCCAGCGGCAGTTGCAGTCCCCAGATGTGGAGCAGAGCTGGTACCGAAGAAGATGAGAATCCAGAGCTCCCTGTGACCCTCGGAGCAAACACCCAAACTTCCACAAACTCTTCTGGGACTGGGGCAGCCAGTCCCCACACCAAACTCTGTGAAACCTCTGGGATAGGGAGATGAAAACACACACACTGTGGGGAGAAAAGCCATCCTTGTAGTGTTGCCTGGGGAGGGCACCGAGAGGAATCTCGGAATTTTCCACGTCGCTGTGGATTTTGGTGTAGGATGAAGAGTTTATCACCCACCTGTTCCTTCCACCTCCCTTCAGCCCACAGTAAGGCAGGCTGGGAGGGCTTAGTGCAGACGTTTAGGATAGAGGAGCGAGTTTTTATCCCTGAAATACGGTTGAAAATTTGGATTTCATGAAAGCCTGGCTTGCCAGGTCTGTATTTTGCAGCGCTGCTTTTATGTTGCCACCTCATTTTCGCTGTCGCTCGTTGTTTGTTCTCGGCATTTGATGTGGTTTATTACTCAGAACCAGAGCTAATACATATTCAGCAGTCCATGATCTGTACTTGGGAGAAAGGACAAGTGATCGAGTGCCGTATTTAACTGCCTAACCCTCGGTTTGAGAGAGGAGCAGGTGGCCATGAGAATAATACTTTCAAACAGGAAACTTCAGTATTTTATCTCTTGGTGCTTTTCTTCACTTGGCAGCTTGAAGCATAACTTGACTTTCAGCCGTAGCCGAGCTCTCATCAAGGTGGAAAAGTCAGCTTCAAGCAGGAAAAAAACCTGTCCTGCCCGTTTGTAAGGATTTCCGTGCTAGTGCTGGTAGTGCTGGAGTTAATAGCAGAAAGGAAACTCAGCACCATAAGTTGGCAATCGTCAGCTGTTTATATGGTGTGACCAATTTGTTTATATTTTTACATGGCAGCGTTATTATTAGTAAATTATTAGCTTCTTGTTGCATTCTCCTCCTGTCATGAAATTGCACTCGTTTAAAGCGATGTTTCTGGTTTTCTCTGGATGTGGCTACGGGTCCAGGAGCCCGCTGGAAGGCCGTGGATGCTGACCTCAAGGAGTCTTTGGGTTCTTTGCCACCTACTTGCAATATGACTTTGGAAAAATCCTGGAACATTTCTAGGATACAGTTACAGGAAACCTGTACCCTGCCTCTGCTGGTTTTACTCCCAGAGTAACCTTAGGCGTATCAAGATTATCAGATGCTCCTCACCCATTTGAGGTTTTTGACTAAAAACTGCGAATTGCAAGTGAAAATTAGGATTATTGATTAGGTTTAACCGGTGAGAATCTATACCATGGGAGCACTGGAAGCCTTAGACTGGATGGGCCAGATTTCTTCAGCGTGTTTCAAGCACCAGAGGTTCTGCGGGAAGACAAAAGTATCCTTTTTAATCTGTCTTTCTTATTTCCAATTCACAGGAACAGCCTGAGACACTAATTTCTGTAGGCTAATTGTTGGTTGTGGGAAGAAGTCTTTTTTTTTGAATCCTGAATAGTACCTTGTAATTGCAGAAGTTTTTACTGTGCTATACTTTTGTAATCTGCACAAGGAAATTACCCACCAAAGGTAATTAGCAGGCAGGTCAATATTTCTGAGGGTTTTCTCACTGTGGGTATCATTAAGGGTACCTGACTCATGAAGAATCACATCTGAACTGCATTTCTTCATCTTTGAGTGTTGAAGTAAAACTTTCAGGAAGGTGGATAATGTAATTTTAGGTGTATTTTGGTGATTTTTTTCCCTAAGATACTTCACAGCGCCGAAGAGAAGCATGTTTTCATTTTGTGCTTTGTTTTACCTGCAGATGATGTGGTTAAAGTGAAAGGTGAATACACTGAAAGAGAGGAGAGCGCTATAAATTCCGAGCCTATGGAAACCCCAGAAGAATCTGAAATGCCTTACACCTACCCCAGAGAATACAGTGAATATGAAAGCATTAAGCTGGAAAGACATTCTGGTTCATATGACGTCAGGCCAGCTAGTGGAAAAATGAATTGTGATATCTGTGGATTAGCCTGCATTAGCCTCAATGTCTTGATGGTTCATAAGCGTAGCCACACTGGTAAATATCCCTATATTATTCTTCTAAGAGCTGAATACTGAAAGGATAATGATTTGTAATGCAGACAACTTATTTAAAAAAAGAATGCCAAAATGAGGATTTCCTTGTTCTGTCCTTGATGCCACATGTGATCTGTAGCAAGCTGCTCGCTTTTCTGTGCCTCACTTTACCCACCTTTCTTGTTAGGTTAGCAAAAGCGTGTTTGTGAGGCATTTTAAGAATTTTGGATGAAAGGCACTATGTCGTTTAAGTATTCCAGGCACAAAACCCAAGTTAGATTGGTTTTGTGCTGCCATTTCCAGCCTGCGTATGTATTTCTCTCTGTGCTGTACTTTGGCAACAAACCAATGAGCATCTTAAGTTTCAGCATGCAGTAAGATAAGCCTTTTTTTTTTTTTTCCCTAAAAAGTTGCTAGCTTATTGGAATCAGCCTCCTCCAGAACACTTATTTCCATGGAAAAACCGCACAGCGTTTTCCATAGGTGTACGTAACGTGGCAAGAAGCTCTGACACCAGAGCTGCACCTAACTCCCACTGCAGTCAACGGAAGGGCTGGGTGGGTTTCTGTAGAGAGAAATCGCTCCGGTCCCTCATTCTTTCCTCTTCCCAAAAGGAAAGGGTGTAAGGATAGCATGATACCCACGTAACCATTAAATGTCCTTTTTTGTATGTCATTTTAAGGTGAACGGCCATTCCAGTGTAATCAGTGCGGAGCTTCCTTTACTCAGAAGGGTAACCTCCTCCGCCACATTAAGCTACATACAGGGGAAAAACCTTTTAAATGTCATCTTTGCAGTTATGCCTGCCAAAGGAGGGATGCACTAACGGGTCACTTAAGGACACATTCTGGTAAGTGACTTCAGCGGCACTTCACGTGTTTGCGATGTGTGTCACTAGGACACTGGGCGTGGAGCACAGTCAGTCAGCGCAGTGCGTTCAGCCGGTCTCGTCTGCAAGAGCCAAGGAGTAGAAGTGACCCCTCGCTCTCCCTGCAGGAGGAGGGCAGAGGGAAACCCGCTGCCACGGCTGCGGGAAGGGCCAGCCTCCATCCCTGCTTGGACAAAATAACTCCTCGGTGTTTTCAAATGCTTGGAGCGAGCTGTGCCAGCAAGCTCTGAGTCGGAGGGGTAGCACGACGACACGCTTGGCTGGGATTTCCTCCCGTGCCTGCCCCGAGCTGTCAGGATAGCTCGAGGAGCGTCGTCCAGCACAGCGTGACTGTTGCCAGTTCACACCTTGCCGTTGCGTAGTGCCTTTCATCTGAACATCTTAACGTGCTCGACAAACGCCAGCGTTTTGTTTTTTTTCTCAAGGCTGGTAGGGTGTTCCATCCGTTTTACGGCTGGGGGAAATGGAGGCACAGAGCTGAGGTGACATGATTAACGAGCCAGGTATAAATTGATTGATCTTAGTTTCCCCCAGTTGTGCAAGAGCCAGGCTGTGCTTGCTCTTTGATTTGTGTATATCCTGTGTTATGCAGGGGCCTAGAAAGAGAACATTTATTCTAAATGATAGATGTTATCTTTGTACTGCACTTTACAGAAAGAAAAAAATTAAAAGTTCAACCTTGCAAAGAATCAAAGCTAGAAACGAGATTATCTGACATGGATGAATGAGATTCTGATTTAATCAAGACCCAGCACAGCGGTGGTGACTGTCCCCCACCAGCACAATGCTAAAACCATCGTGCTTCAAACACTTTGTGTGCTTATCTTGGGCTGGTTTAGTAAACAGTATAAAGAAAATCTCTTCAAGTGAATCACATAAAGAAGTGAATAATTTTGGTAGCGGTAAGGAGCGCAGTCTTCCTGCCCGGCGCGCGGTGCAAGGCTGGGTGTATGTGCGCTGCACGGGGCCGATCCCGTGCCCGGGTGTGTTAGAGAGCGACTGCTCACAAAGCAGCAGCGCAATAGTTCAGCGAGTGCTTCCAGTGCTCGGGTCTGAGGCGCTGGGAAAGGCTGCGGCGGGTATCTTGGAGTTTCAGACAGGTTTGCTTTAGCTTCAGATGAGTTAGGAGCATAATTCCTTTTACGATAAATGCCTTTGGAAAGGAAACTCACCTCACGTAGGGTTTTGGTTTGGTTTAACTTCATTGATTTTGTGGACCCTTGAAGAGTTCTGCACGCGCAGGACCTCGGGCAGGCTGCTGGGACAGCGGCAGTCCTGGCTCAGCGGCGTTACCAGTAGCGTTCTCCCTGAGCCCGTAGTAACCGTACACTTGGAGACAGTGTTTGAGCCGCCTCCGTGGTTATTTTATGCCGTGCTCTTCTTTTCCTAGTGGAGAAGCCGTACAAGTGTGAGTTTTGCGGAAGGAGCTACAAGCAGAGGAGCTCGCTGGAGGAGCACAAGGAGCGGTGCCGTACTTACCTGCAGAACGCTGGCGTGTGCGAGGCTGGTGAGTTCAGCACGTCACCGTGGGTTTGGGTTTTTGCTGCGTTACTGCGCGTAAACAAGGGCATCTGGTGAGCTGTTAATTCACAGCCTGAGAACAGCTTTTACTACGATTATTTTCAGTAACCTAAGGGGCTGTAACAGCTTTAAAAAGGGTCTGGTTTAACACATCCCTCGGGCGACCAGCTAAAGGAGGCTTTTATTTTAATCACTTTTTTATTTCACAGTTACTTTGAATAAAACATCTGAAATACCTTTTACGCAGCGTTTCTGTAGGTGACGCTCACTGTAAGTTTAATTATTCTTACATTAATGCTCTGACGTGGCTTATTTGATTGGATGAGCGGATGCCCGTGGTTCAGTGGTTGCTCATTGAACAGTTGCTCACGTGTCTGAGTCCGTTTGGTGCCTCATTTTCTTTAGAATGACAACAATTGGTCAGAACCAGTTAGAATTCACAGGAGTTTTAGGAGTTTCTGGGGCACGGAAACGGGGCAGTGTCCCGAGGGTGACGGATAGCTCAGCTTAGGGGATGGAAAGAATACGAGGGCTACTCGAAGTGGAGAACTGCCTTTGAAAAAGGGTGAAGGTAAAATGTGTCAAAACAGGTTTTCTTATTTTCCTTTTCACAGTCTCAGTGCTGCAGTTCTGAAAACGCTGCGGTGAAAAATAACCGCCCTAACCTTTGAGCCTGCTTCACCTGAATATTTCCAATCCTGAAATGAACTCATGTGATTTAAGTCGCACGATATGCCAGTAAGTCAGGAGAGAATCGCTTTTCCCATTCAGTGTCCGGGAGCGGTTGTGACCTCCCAAAAGATGATACAACTAATCCGTAGCAGAGCTGAGGCTACAATTTCAGAGTTCAGGTTCCCATTCTTTTCCTTTGCAGCCTTAAAATAAAACAAACAAGCAAAAGCTGTAAGTTCTCAAGGACTAGAACCTTCCTTGCTTGGATTGTGAATTTCAAATTAAATTTTCTTTTCAAGGAAGAGGCTAAACTGAGTTTTCAGAAAAGAAAACTGAAACATAAAATCAGAAAGCTAAAATGTAGTAGCCTTAGAGAGCTGACAATGTTAACCCAGGCTCTTTAATAAGAAAAAAAGTAATTTGTAATTAGTGAGATGATTATCAACCAAAGATTCTGCAGACATCACCATGAGCCAGGCCTGAAAACCAGTGTGAGGACCCGTTGGTGTGTGATACCTGTGGGGTACAAGAGTCCTCGCCCTGTGCAGAGCGAGTCGCTTGGCATGCCAGGCTTTAGGCCACATGCACACACAGAAACTGCTATGAAGCAGCAACGATTTAACAAAGTTAGAGTTTTACATTTCTTCGTGGGCTGCCTTCTTTTCAGAAAATGACACGTAGTTTTAGAGCGTTAGTAGAAGTAAATGGTTGTCAGAATGTCAGCAAGTTTTGGTTTTCATGAGAACCCACTGGTATTGTAGCTGTGGTTTTATGTCAGAGTACGTATTCCCATGATGGCAATCACTCCGAGATGTCCAACATGTGAAAATGGAAAACATGATACCTCCTGCAGATTTCTGGTTTTAAGTGTTTCTCATGGTTTATATTCATCTCAGAATAGCAACATGTTACTTACCCCGAATCCGCTGTGCAGCGCTCGGTGCAGTTGCGCAGCGAACCTCTGGTCGCAGAGGAAGTGTAAAGTTCCAGCACGACGTGACGTGGCTGTACCCTCTGCCCTTGAGACCTTCGCGCTTTTACAAACGCCGCGGTGGTTTTACTGGAGCAATAAGTTCTATGAAAAACAGGAACTCTGGTGTGGCCGAGGCATTGCCGTTCGGTTCCTGGTGTCGGCACTGCGCGGGGCGCCAGGGGCAGAGGGGAGGCTGGAAGGGACCTCAGGAGGTCCTTTGGTGCATTTGATTTTTCCTCTAAGTGCAGCACTTTGCCCTTGCATTTAGTGAACGTCGCTTGGGTTTGGGTTTTTTTGGATTTCTGACCATTTTCCTACCCAGGCACATCGCTTTGAATTTCGATCCTCTGAAGCCCTTGCAACCTTCTCGTCTGGAGCCACCTTTAAGTACAAGTGTGCTCTGCAGGCCAGCAGCCAGGAATTCACTAAAATGTTAAAAAGCATGAGGACTCCAGTAACCATGTAGTGGCTTTTCAGTACGAGGTTTGCCTGTTCCAAACGTCGCGGCGAGGAAATATTTCCAAATGCAAGGCTTTATGTAACGATATTCGAGCGTTGCTCAGCCCCCGATAAGAATCTCTGGTCACACTGTTCTCGTTGCTCAATAAGCCACCTCACTGTTCCACTCTCCTCTATTTAGTGACCACACAGAGATGCTGCAGGAAGCAATGCCTCTAATTTGAGCTCTGCTTCGAACTTGAGGGTTTTGTTAACAATGCCCACGTGCTCTAAAAATTATCCTCACATCTACTGTGTGACAGAAACCACACTAGGGAGATAAATCAGCACGGGCTGAATGACCGTGTGTTGGCGCTCTGGGCTGGAAGCGGAGCATCCTCTCTCTGTACATCTACAGAAGCTTTCAGCATCCTCAGAGGTTTTGCTTTTTGGGCTGGACCTCCAGAAGGATTTAGCTTGCAGGATCTTTCAAGATCACAAGCTGCAATTGGAAGTGAAGTGCTTTGGCAGTCTAGATTGTCGTTATTCGTTTTTTCTCAGTGTAGTTTTGAGCAAAGCACTTGACCATCTCTGTCAGTCCAGCCCGAAGTTTATTTTTAGATACACGTTCTAGTTAGATAATTAGTTCTTTAAGCTGATGTCACAATGTGCAGTGGAAACATCCAGTGCGGGAGGGAATTGAAGAGGGAGACGGGACGTGATTATTTCTCTCCGTTTGAGAAGCCTTTAGAGAGTTTTCAATGATTAAAGAAATGTTTCCTAAATGCTAAATATTATTCTTGGATTGTTTAATAAGTGATCCAGAAGAAAGTGGTGGTTGAGATAATTTTAAGTGAGGTTTTGGGCAGGGAGCGCAGCGCTGTGAGAGAGAACCGGTGTAACCGCCTGTGTCTCGACGGGAGCAGATAGTTTCCCTAAGGCTGCGTTACTAAGACATCGTCAAAGACTTTTTGTGGCCCATAAATAGAGATTATTTTCTTCCCTTTAGGAAAAATGGCCGTTAGCAAGGAGCTAATGTGAATGTAAAGACCCTCAGCGTTAAAAATAAAATGACAGACAGACATGGAGCTGGAAGATTGATACTTACAGATGTCCCAGACCATATTATGTAGGTCAATAATTACTGTCTCTTCAACATTCTCCTCTGAGTAAAGACTATTGTTACCTCTGCAGGAAGCTGCTTGTCTGCCCTCTTGACACTAATTTAATAAAGTTCCCCTGGTGGCACATAAATAACGTTGACAAGACAAGGAGTCGTAGTCGCTGCTGTGCTACGTGCAGCCCCCCGTGTGTTCCTGGGGCTGGCTGAGAGGACCCAGAGAAACTTCCTTTTGTCAAAAGGTGGAGAAGAAGATTCTGAAAATGTGAAATCGGAGCTTTAATGGAACATGAGTACAACTCATGAACTTAAAGATTGAGAAAAAGAGGAACAAAATTTAGAAAAATAAGAAATGGTAGGGACCAAGGAGCTGCCCTTATGACGTGGATTAATTGAGTTTTCTTCCTTTTTTTTTGTTTTTCCCCCTAAATTTTGAATATACAGCACTGTTTGTATGATTATTTTGTTCAGGGTTGTCAAGATTATTAATTTTCTGGGTTGGAGGTAGTTCTGACTTGAACTGCAGTTGCCTGAATATAATATAAAGAGCTCAGAAAGCATTTCCCAGTTTTTTGGAGCTCAACAGAAATTCTGAAATTAAAAATCCCGCAGCGTTATTCTCAAGAATTAACTAGAGCTTCTGGCCCAAACCCAAACGGGTGATGATGTTCTGCCTGCCTGACTCCCCCTTAGAGTTTCAGCTCAATCTGGTGCTGGTCTCGCTCCACGCAGACTGTTACGCAGCGTCTTGGCGTTTCGCGCTGGGAGCAGGTGCGCTGTAGCGGGCGGCGGATTTATTTATGTGAGTCTCTACACACACTCGAGTGGTTTGGAATAAAAACCAGCCCAGGGAAGCAGCGTGTTGTTACCCTTAAGGCACCGTGCAGGCTCGCTGCTGGGGGGCTGGCGGTCCCGCGTGTCGCGGGGTCACAGCCCGGTGAGCTGGGACCCGACTGAGCCCCGGTGTCCTGTCCCTCCTGAGTCATATTCGTAGCTCGTGTCTTGTGGCGTGGAGTACTTAGGAAGGGCTTTACGTTTTCAAACTGCTGAACAAACATGAACAAACAGTTCTGGCTGAGGTTTGGTGAGTCATGGTTTGTGCTGACTGAAACTCATCTGGTATCAATAACAGCAGTAATAAAACAGGCAAAAAGTGTCTGGCTGTGAAATGCCCAGGGAAGCGCTGCCCGCTGAGCTGTGGAAGGATGATACTGCATTTTTGTCCCTCACTCTCCTTGGCAAACTGCAATTTAAGGCCAGTACTTGAGAAAGCAGGGCCAGAGTGATACTGAAGCGCTTGTATCATTTTCCTCTGGCATTACTTCTCTCTTACCTAGATTTGCTTTGGTACGTTTAGGTCTGCCAGCGCAACAGTACAGTAACACAGCGGCCAGGATTCTTTCACGGTGATATCTGACCTTTTGTATCCCTTTGGGGAAAGTAAATTACCTGTCCTTGTCTTTGTTTGCCTCTTAAAGGCATGGGCAGCCTCTTAAAACGTGTCTGGGTTTCACCGCAGTGGTCCCTAAAGCTGAAACTTTTAGTGCCACATTTTTATATGACAGTACCGCAACCAAGACTCGTTCTTCAGGCGAGAGCGAGTTGGTTTTTTGGGGGGGAGGGGGGTTTAGCCGCAGCAGTTACGTTCAGTATTAGTGTGGCAGTAGCGATATGAGGTGGCAGTCCTGCAGCTTGGCTGATCCCCCTCAAGAGCCTCCGCGAGGTGAGAGCAAGCAGCCGTTTCCGTGAAATGACGGACGCTGGGCTAGCGCGCCCGAAGGAGAGCTCTGGAAAACGATATGATCCTTCAAACAGGGGCTCAAAACGAAAATGGTGTGATCCCGAGCGGCTCAATCTCAAGGGAGTGATCGTAGGACCTGTGGACTCTTCCTAGCATTAGAAATTCTGGACGTTGTAAATGAGCTTTAAAACACCTGATGCTGACAAGCGTGCCGGGGAGAGGTGATCTCAGTTCTAGCTGTAGCGTTTAGGGGGAAAAAATGAAGTGATAATGACACCTGAGAAAAAAAAAAGTGAAGGTTGAAAAGGTGTATCAATGCTCCACTAAACTCAAAATAATGTATTTCATCCAAGTTCCTTAGCGATGCGTTAAGAAGACGTCTCCATGTCTGCCAAGGAGGACTGGGTGTCCTGCGTTGGGGTTTTGAAGCGCTGTGTCAGTCGCAGGTGTCCCAGTCTGAGTCAGAATAAAAAAGAGAGGCTGACAGAGGTTATACCTCCATCTAGATTCGTGTAACCAACCCTTCCAGCCAGTTTGTTTCACACTTCCTCTCGCTGATGAAGGCGCTGGGTTTGTATGGTTTGTGCTCTCCTTGCACGAGCTCAGGACCACGAGGTTCATGTCGTTCTGCGCTGGGTTCCACTGACCGCAGCTGGTGCCCGAGGCGCGCAGAGCAAGAACGACAGAAAAAGCAAAACAAGTTTACATCAGATCTCCAAACTGTTTCCTCCCAGTTAGTGTGGCAAACTCCGGAGATTAAACCATTCATCTCTTCCTTTTTCTTTTTTTTTGTTCTCTTTTTTTCCTTTTCACCTACGTGTTGTTTTGTTGCTTTTGCTTTTTTTTTTTTTTTTTTCTTTTTTCTTCTTTGCATTTTCCAAACTAGCGAGCGTGGAGGCAAGGCACATCAAGGCAGAGATGGGGAGTGAAAGAGCCCTTGTGCTGGACAGGCTAGCAAGCAACGTGGCAAAGCGAAAAAGCTCAATGCCTCAGAAATTTATTGGTAAGAACAAAAAAACCTTTTCGTGTGTGCAACAGTTAAATATGTGCGAGTTGGTAACCTGTAGTACGATGCCTCTGCTTATTTTAAATAGCCTCCTTGAGCTTATAATCTAATGCAAGAGAATATAATTAACTTGGCTTATTCTGATGTGGTTTGGGTGATTTGTTGCAGGGGTTGGTTTAAAATGAAAAGAATATGTTCTGTTAGATACCTCAGCTGGATGGAGGCTGCCACTGTGCTTTGTGTCTATTTGTGCAGACAGTTTATAAGTGTATTTTATGAGCTTCCACGTGTTGCTTTCTGTACGTGTGCATTTGAAATGTTCTCTGCTAGGTTCTTTACTGAAAAAGAACAGGAAGGCTTAATGCTGTAAGAGCTGGGTGCTCGCTCTGGTCAGCAGGAGGTGAAGGTGCTTGAGGATGCATGTGTGGAATAAGGCCTAAAGACAGAAAAGTATTGGATTTCTGCTAGTCACCCTGCTGAATCTGAATATGGGTTAAAAATATCAAATCCTTTCTTGTGGTAATTTAAGCAATGAGCTATTTTCGTTGCAATTTCTTTGCATTTCGTGTTGTGTGATCGGTTTTGCATGCTGGGGATCTTAAATACTCGTCTGGCAGGTTCTGTGTTGCAGCGAACGCCCGATCCTCCTGGCTGGTCTTACTTCATTAAGCTGCCTTTTAAGAAAAGAAAGCGCAGCTCTTGCGTCCTGAGTAAAGACCTGACTTAGCAGTTATGTAATATTAGGACTAGTAATGCCTCGTTTGTTATATTCTGTGCAAGGTACCAAGTGCTTGCTTTGCTTAACGTAGACTTCTCCTGCAGAGCAGGGGCCGGGGGCAGGCTGGGGGGGCGGCCAGGGATGTCCCGAGCGGCTGGGGCTGAGGTCTCCACCTGGGTAAAGGTGCGCTCCTGAATCCACGGACACAGAAAAGCGACCTGGGTTCTGAAGGTAACGTAGCTCGGACTGGATTTGCTGGGCAGCACTGGACTTTGGCCTGTGAAAACCGCTGACTTCTCTTTAGGCGACTTAGTAGGGCTTTAAAAAAGTCACTTTTTGTAAAAGTCACGTCCGCAGCAGTGAAGTAACGCCGTCACGCTCCATCCGAGTGCCTTTGGGTTCCTCACACTGAAACTGTTGACTGTGTGATTTAGACCTTACATGTCGGGCTGTGATTCAAACAGTAATACTAACGCAAATGGCTTTGAAAATCTTCAGCTTCCTTTTTTTCCTTTTTTTTTAGGACTGAGATCAGCTTCACTCTCTCTTGCTTTACAGTTGCTACCAATTCAATTCAGTTCAACCTTTATGTATCTTATTAATCACGTC
>NW_009720120.1:0-42980 GCF_000703405.1 Apaloderma vittatum | reverse complement strand
CGCAGCCGCGAGGGGAAAGTTTTGCCGAAAGTTTGTGCTTTAGGGAACGGGGTTGATGGAGCTGGAGCTTCTGGAGTGCTGGGAGGTACTTCGACGAAAAGGTGTCTCACTTGGGAGGATGGGGGTGCAGGAGGGGGAGGGTTTAAAAAAATCTCTTGATTCCCTTGTGAGCTGAGAAAATACTAGTTATGAGCGTTATCGTTTTCATCATTTGCCTTTCCTATTGCAGCCAAAGGCTGTAGAACCAGCATTAAAATACCAGCAAGTCAGTTTTGTAGGGTGTATCGAAGAGATAAGATTATGTTCCCTCTAATTTGCTGTGCTTGCACAACTTTTGTTAGACTTACCGAGTGAAATTACATGCGCAGCACAGTTACAGAGGTCAGAAAGTAGGAAAAGATTTGGAATGCATTTTTGGACTCTGATCAGTTTGTACTTTCCACGTTATCCTTGTAGCTCCCGATGTTAATGTGAAACAGCATTAAATCCTCATCAAGCGATGCATTGCTTCCAGCTGGTAGGACACAGCTGCAGGTTAATCTCCCTTTTTGTGTTCCTATGATTAACAGCTGAGCAGTTTTAACATGCAGAATTTAGCACTGCGAGCTCTAAGGAAAGAAAGTGTTTTCTAGAATAGACCTTTGGTGGTTTTCTCTTTGTGAGGTACACCCCAGGAAGTTTGAAGATGTGTGTGTGTTGATCTTGACAATGTGTTCAGAAACAAACCCGGTGATGCTTATGTGCACAGGAAGTTCTAGTGGGGTTTTTTAGGTCAATTAAAGAGGCAAAGCTTGTCTCACTAGTGTTCTTAAGGCATAAGTTACGTTAGACTTTTTTTGCAGTTCAGCTATGTCATTATTAGTTTCATAAGCATTAAAAACTAGATTTTCAGAGGCCATATGTCTGAATTGTATGCATTTCATAAGCATTAAAAACTAGATTTTCAGAGACCATATGTCTGAATTGTATACCTTCTGGGTTAAAACTAGTATCAGTGACTCTTTTTTCTGTTATTTTTGAGCATTGTTTTGGCCCTTTTCTCAAAGAGGCAGATTTTTGAGGTGACAGAAAATACTTTTAGTGTCACAAGTTGGGAAGAGCAGGAAGAAAGGTTTTTAGGTGTGCAAGCCTAACACCTAGTGAAAGAAGTCAGTATACAGGCCTGAAGTCTGCTGAAGAGTTGTTTTTTGTCTACCTTAATGCCAATACTGTGCCTTACTAAAAATCAATTTTTTTTTCTTTCATAAACTGTTCCATAGGAATCCTTTTGCTGTACAAGTGGCTGCAACTCATTGAGATACTTAGTAAATAGACTTTACTTCAAAGAAACACTTCTGTTGATGACATACTGAGTATCACCATGCTGTCAGCCTTGGCTTGCGTCATTTTGTGTGCCAGTCTCTTTACTGTTAGCTCAAATTAATGCGTGGGAAATTACCTGGCACATTCAAGTAGTTCATTAGATCCCTCTGGATGTAATAAGGATTGAGATGGATAGGTCTTAGTTCAGAAACTTGAATTCCTGTCTCTTCCCAAATCAGGCTAGCAGTAATGTTGGAATGATAACCGTGACCATTATAGTTTGGGAACTGCAAGGTGCTTTTGAACTTTTGATGGAAAGGTGTTAAATAAATGTTTTTTGCTTACTGGGAGTGGACAGGTGGCACACTTATAATTACTGCTTTATAGGTAAGAGTACTTAATCACTGACAGTTTGATTATGGCTTTTATAAATGACCTCAGGGTGCTTGAGTCAGTGGAGGATGCCTCCTGGGTCAGTACAGGTGCTGGCCCGAGTACGAAATCAAAGGTGGTGAAATAGAGGAGCCATGGGGAGGAGCAGCTCACATGACTGTGACTATGTGAAATGCTCTGATAAAAGTCGTTGCAATTGCGATGAACTCTTTATTTCCTGTCAATGGTTTAAGCATTGTTCAGGGAGTTAAAATGATTATTATGGATATACACAGATAATCCTGACCTTGGATTTCTTACCTTTGGCCTGTTGCTCTTCTTCCTGATGTGGTTCTCGGTGTACTTCCATTTCATAAGCTTAGTAGTCATGCAATACAGAATCTGTTTGATAAATGGGCTCCAGTGCTGTGAAAAGCTGTGAAATTTTGCCATGCCGGAAGAGTTCTGGCTTGCTGGCCTGGCAAGTGAAACTTCTGCTTCTTCTCTTGGAGCCTTTTAGCATGGGCAAATACTGCAGACTTAAAATTTGCGAAAGAGTTCCCTAATTTTGGGTGCAGCCCCTCACTATTTTCCTTGAGGGTCTCTTCAGCCCGAACTGTGTACAAAATTCTGTGCTTTTTGTTTATACTCACATGGGGCTACTTGCATCAAACAGTTTAATCTCAAAACAGCCTTGGGGGTTGTATTTGAAGTCTGTTGATGAAAGCCTTGTTAAGCTTTGAGCAGCTCTTCAAGAGGTGGCTACAGCAGCAAATGGTTACCCTTAAAGCATATTTTCCAAAAAATTGTGGTCTGTCGGTTCATAATGCGCGTATCCATTTACTTAGGCTTCTCACATTTTTTCCTCCTGTAACTGTGCTTGTAAAAGTCAGATGGAAACATCCAGTGGCCATACTCCTTTACCTCTTTTTACAGCCAGCTGGGCAGGAAGGCTGGGCATGAGAGGAAGAGTAGCCAGTGCTGAGAGAAGGAGGGAAACAGTACAATATCTAGTATCATTCTGCTGCCATGAGCAAGCCATAAACAGCCTTATAGTGGGGCGTGGTATATAGCTCCGTGGTCACAAACCAGATTTCTTCACCTGGACATCTAATTCTCCCACCAAGGGTCAGATATTCACTAAACGAGAATGCTCACCACTGTCATGGTTAGGTGATACTGTCCATGGGCTTTTATGATCTTTTGCCTAACTGATGTGTTGGGTATTACTATTGGCTGGTAGAAAGCTGCCATAAATAGAAAATAAGGGTTACTGCAAAAAGTTTGTGTTTTCATCCTGGATTTGAAGTTGAAGAGTGTTTGGACTGCTGAGACAGCTTCGTGCTTCAAGGACTCAAGAGAGGTGACATTGCAGATCTGTCTTGCAGCAGTGTTAATGTATAACTGAGAAGAAAAGGAAATAAAAGTCTCCAGATAGCTCTCATCATTGTTCTGTTGAGGATGTTCATATCTATAGTCTTCCCCTGTTTATCCTATCTCTCTTCTGTCCTAAACTAATCAAGTTTGGGCCTGGGTGGTGTGAAGGAGTATCTATTGCCAATGTCAACACCCTGCTTGCAGCTGAACAGTGTGCTTAAAATACAGAGAGGCTGCTTCTGGCTCGTATTTGAAGACCTGTGTCACAAGATGAATGAATCTAGCAGCTGTGATCTGTCATGTTTTTCTTGCGAATAAGGGATCCTGTATTATTGAAGTTTCTGAAAGGCTTTAGGCTTCAGGATTTTTAGGCAGAAAGCTAGACAATCTGTAAGGGAATTTAAATGTATGGATCATAAATTGGTCTTTGAAGTAGAATCTCTTCGAATCTAGATCGAAAAATTAAGGTTTAGATACAAATCGTGACTCTGTGTGGGGTTTTTAGAGAATCATTGTATTCCTGGTGGGCAGTAGTTAATTCCTGTAACCGAGCTTCAAAGAACTTCAGTCAAAATCATGTCTGAAATTCTCTGCAGAGCTGTATGGGAGATGCAGCATGTTAATTGCCTTGTTGTGAGTATTCTGTAGACTTGTCTGACTAGTCTTTTGGCTTGATTTTGGCTGTTATAACTGTTCTTTTTTCCCCGTGTATTCATACACTTTGATATATTACTTTTCTAGCTAGTGAGGGGAAAGAGAATGGAAATGTTTTCTAGCTGTAAGTCCTTGACTTCTGTAACTGTCGTTTAACTCAGTTACCTGTCTTAATTCAAATGCTGAGTAATAGAAAAAACATTTACTAGCGGTGGATTGCTCTCTATAGAACATTTTTATTTTTATTTTTATTTACTTACTTTGCATGAGATGGGACAGGGATGGACTACAGAGATTACCAAGTTAATGGTTACCTCGCTCTGGGGAAGTCTCTGAAGCCTTGGAGAGTGAGGCCTGGGTGAACTGCCCTGGGAGGTGTCACAGCACCCACTCGCTCCTTACGGTCTCTCCTGGATGTCCAGGATCAGCCACCGGGTATCAGATGGGATTCTGGGTTAACTGAACCTTTGGCCTGACCCAGCAGAGTAATTTTTACTTTTTTCCTTGCTGGAAATACATTTCCGTGCTCTAATTGTTACATATCCTGGGCAGTAACTAGGGACTTGAGTGTAGGGGAAAAAGTTTTTTGAGTGATTTTTAGCACACACTGGACGGGAAAAAGGGGAGAAGGAAGATTTGGGAAAAATAACCTGAAATGTCACTAACTCTTCTGACTAACTACTGAATCAGCCAGTTTTCCCTTTTTGCATCTCTCACACTGCCCTTAAATTACATTCTTAGATTGCGGATCACTCTCAATCTTGTTCTGCTGTCACTTACAAACAGAAATACTCATTCACCTTTTCTGATTTGTTTCTCTATCCCTTTCCTACCCGTTACTGCCGAGCATCCTGCTTGTACTCTTCTTTCTCTTGTTGTGGTTCCATGGTCCAGTCTCTCTTGATAGTGGTGAACATGCAGTAAAGCTTCCATTATTACTGGTTTTATAGTTTTCCATCTTTTAAGTTGATAAAAGTTGCTCTTTTTTATTATATGTGGAAATCAGTAAAATGTGCCTTGACACTGGGGAGTAAACAATAAGGATACCAAAGTATTTTTGGTATATTTTGCCAACAGCTTTAGAGTTTGGTATGGTGATGTGTCATACTATAAACCTTACACAATAGTTAACTTTTTTACTTTACACCTACAGAAACCAACTCATTTCTAATCTTGAGAAAGGATGACATATTAAAAAACTCCTCCAAAATTGAAACAAAATTGTTCATGAACTTGACCTGAGTACTACTTACATAAAAGCTTAAGAGCCTTCTTCCAAGAGGGACTCACTTAAATTTTTGCTGTTGTAGCAGGGGTATTATGATGTAAGTATTTCCAGTCTATCATTATGACATTGGAAATATTTGTATGCTGCTGGAAGTGAGAATACGGTAGAGATGAAGAGCTGGTGATTTGGGGCTTAGAAAATTAGTCTGCATCTGGAATAATCAAAAAAGAAAAATAGCAAGAAAATGCAGCTTTTTAGAGTTTTCCTGAGGAACCTAAGAGTGAAAGAAGCTGTTTTGCTAAAATATGAACATACATTGACCTATATCCAATCTTAAAAGCCAATAAAATGCTCTTGAACGTCAACAACTACTTTATTTTGTCAAAATAAACCTGTTTGACACTTTTTTCCGAATGGAATCTGAACAAGAATCACCAAAATGCAGAATATACTGGCAGTGGCTTGTCTTGCAAATTAAGAAAATACTTCTCAAACAACTTTTATGACTATACCCTTACAGCTTGGCTTGTGTTTTCATATTCAGTTACTATGTGGAAGGTGTTGACAGAAAATGAAATTTTAATTTTATACACAGCCAACAAATCTTAATAGTGGCCTGATTTTTAGTAATGAGACCTCAGTAAAATATGTATGTCACCAGGGGGAAAAAACATTCATCAGTTTGGAAAAATCCCTAAACCTGTTCATCAGCCACCTGTCTTAAATTGCTCCTCCTTTTCCAAGAGAGAATTTTGTTGCTTTCTGAAGCCCCTCTAATTGAAAACGACACTCAATTAAGATGGAGAGAAGTGATATTCCCAACTAGACAACTGTGCATGAATATCAAATGCACATTTGCTTGTAATCCATCAAATTAAATATTCACTTAATATCGAACAATTAACCTGAGGAATTAATATTCTCATAGAAACTTCATGAGAAAGAAATCCAGACTAGTAATTTTTTAGAACTGTCGATTTTCAGACAGAAGCGTCCAAGCAATTTTTTTAACCTTTGCTGAGCTTCTTCAACTAAAATAATTGTTTATTATAGCTCTTGACTTTTTTTGCAACAGTGGCTGTACAGTCTGTGCTGTGTATATACAGTGTGCTTATTGTTTGGAAATAAGAGTAAAACTGTAACAGCTAATATAAATATCTTCCTGCTGTGTTCCAGGCATCACATGTATTTAACCTCCAGAAAGATAACCTGCAAAAAATAGTCGTGTGTTTTTGTGTGTGTGTCTCCACAGGGATATTACACTTTTTTTCTTCTTCAGCATAATGAAAGAAGAGGTTGTGTGTTTAAAAGTATCTGAAAGACTGGGACTCTGAGAATTGATAGGGGCAGGTTATTATCTGGGTTATCAGTCACCGTGTCTGTACTTGAGTGTTTGTATCAATAATTTTAATCCTAGGGCTTTTACTTTGTACTGGTAGTAACATAAAAGGAATAATTGAACCAATTGAAATAAAGATTTGTGTGAGGGTAGATTATAGGTTTCCATTGGGGGGGGGCGGGGGCAGAAGAGGAAGCAGAGGGAGAATTGCACACCTGAATTTAAAAATAGTGGTCTTTGCTTTCTTTTCAGAGAAAAAAGGCTACAAACCAGTATTTTTATTATTATTATTTGAACCTTCCAGACTTTGGAAAGAGTAGTTTGTGCACTGCAGCTGGTAAGAAAGAAATATTTTTCGTAGAAGCTGACTGCAGTGTGCTGGAGCTGATGACCAAACTCATTAGCTTAACTGGGTTCAAAGTTTCACTTAGTCTTTTCATAATAACCCAGTTACTTGCCTTTAATTTTACAGTCAAAATAGTAATGTTACAGCAACTATTAAGATAACTTGGTGAAAAAAACATAAAGAGAGGAATAAATATTTAACCAGTTATTTCAGCATAAGCCTATCAATAAGGGTTTGTGATCAAAGATTAATTTTTTTATTTATTTGTTTGTGGTTTTTTTTAAATTAGACCTTCCTTGAAAATTTTACTGCTCCTCACATTTTTTATTTCAGATGTTTCTGAAATTTTAGTTTAATGGTAAGCATATGGTTCGCAACTGGAAGTGTCCATATACAGGAACAGTGATGTTACAGACAGAATATGTGATAAAATTCAGCAGCTGCTTTAATTTTAGGGTATCTTTTAAGGTCTGTACATCTACTCACATGGATGCTGCATTTCATTCACTCAGACAACCTTGCCTGTCCACCGCCCTCAAACATGAGCATGTTTTGCTCATGTATTCTGCTTCGCATAATCTACCCCACAGTTGATGTCTGATGCAAATGTTAGCAGCCAGGACTCTGCAGCGAGGTTCCCAGAGTGAGTGTAGGGAGGAAGGCACCAAGATCACTTCTTTTCACTCTTTGAGGACTACAGGTATGCATTTGGTGAGATAGGAGGGCTAGAGGTCTTCTAATTGTTTTTGTAACTGTCAGAAAGGTATTTTCATTTACTCAAGAGATAACAGCTCTTGTGTAATTAAGTAAAATAGCAACAGAGAAAAGGCATCTGTAATTTTCACATGAATTTGTTAAGTGGTCTCGCCGATACTCCTTTGTTTTGGGCTTGCAGTTAGTGCTTTCTCATTGCTAGTACTTTAGAGCTGCGTAGCTAAAACATCAATAACCAGCAACGAAAACCCGTTTTATTTTAGTAGCCAGATTAAGAAGCTTGGATGTATCAATTTGCAGCAACATCAGAGTCCTTCTTCTGTCTCCTTCTTTCAGAAAGTACCTCTGAGCCAGATTCAAGAAAAACATATACTCTACAGAATTACTTGAACAACGACTATAAGTACAAAACACATAATTTGCAGTGGATTTCAGGTAATTAATTTCTACATACAGTATGAATGTTGATAAAATGTGCTACCTTCAGTAAAAAACATACCTATATGCTGAGGTGACTTCTGTATCTTGAAATAAAAAGTTAAATTATTTAATGGTGCATTGTAAAGTGTGTAGCTCAGAGTTGTGATTTCCCCCCCGGCCCTTAGATACATGTTTGCTTTCATGGCAAGCTATATTCTCCTGCTACTAAAAGAACATACTTCTGAGCTTTTTTGTGGAAGCGTTTTATGCTCTGAAGTGTGTCAACTTCCTGTGATCAGGCTGTCAGGGAACAGGGGGATACGGGGCTCTTTTCCTCTTGAATATTCCTAGTGCCCCAAGACAAAGAGATGCCAGAAGGCAAAGGGTGTGAGCCCCAGGGCTACATTTTGTGAATGTTCTTGTGCTGTAAGCATCTTTTCATTACACGAGTGGGAAACACAATGTTGACCAATTTTTGAATTTTATTTCCTGATAAAAATCATGAGAGGAAAAGAGAAGTAACGGATAAGCATTTTACATGTTGTTTATTAGCAGCTCTCTTACTCTTCTAGGAAGTGAGTATCTTCACAAAACAGACAATGGGAACATCCTACGTATCACTGCCAACACCGGAACATCCTCCGTCATCTTGGCGAATACAACATTAGTATGTTAACTTTATATATAATGTATACAGATGTTAGGAAAGGTATCAATTTTACTATTTTGTTCTCTGTGTTTCTTTGGAATCAGTGCTTAATGCATTCCTTTTGCCCTTTAACAGGATGAATACAAGGCAACCACGGCTATATTGTCTCCTGACCAAAAGTTTGCTCTTCTGCAGTACAGCTATACAAAGGTACGAGTGAATTTTACTTCTCTGAGGATGAAACCAGGAAATTAAGGTTAGGAAACAACTAAGAGGCTGAGAGAATGTGAGGGAAATGCAGGAGGATGGATGAATGAGATGGATGTCTGCAGGGGAAAAGTGTAGTTGAGCAGGCAGGAAACAGAGAAGGAAGAGTGGTATTGTCAGTGAGCTTGGCAGAAGGAGAGATATGACTGCCTGAGAAATAAAGGTGGATAACAAGTGGGTGGAGAGATATCACAAGGAAAGTGAGGCTGGGTGGTTCATCTGGGAAGATAAGCTAGAAAAGCAGATGGGCATGACTGTCCAAGGAGTTGTGTGAGTAAGGCGAAGTGATGAGTAAATTTGCTTGTATACATATTCTTGTACATATTATGCTATATATATAGTTACTATATTGTGCTGTTAGGACATAAGAATTGAGAACTGAGGTGAATGAAAAGCTTACACGAGAAGGCTGTCCTCTTATGCTTGGAGTGGACTCGTGTGTCCTTGTTCCCTACTGTCAGCAAGCACGTGAAAAACCTCCAGCATCGTGCCTCATGCAGACTGGGTGCTGGACCGTGCAAGGAAGGTCAGCCTACATTTATGCCAGGTGGCATGAAAACAGGGCTCTGTGTGCCACTTGAGGACAGTTACAGAAACATAATGGAGACGATAATTTCCTCTACAGTGTGTGCACTGAAAAGCCAGTGACTTTGCTGGGGTTTCCTTTTTTTTCTAGAGAACTGCTTGTTTTGTTTGTAAAAAGCTCACTGCTGACTTGTGCAGTGTACAAATCCTCGAGCAGTGTGTCACTGAGCTCTGTCAGTGTTCTGGCTTTGCAGTCCAAGAATGCCTCTCACACTGTGCCAGCCACAATCCATGCACTCAGTCATCCCTTTTTTTCAGTTTTAGCTTCCTTACTGGATACCACTAAGCCATTTACCTGTTGTCTTTCTGATTTTTTCAGAACTGACTTTTCACTGTGTAACGGAGTGGCCACAAAATGCCTTATACTTTTCCACCCTAGACATCTCCTCTACTTGTGATTTGTTGCTCGATAGTATTTTATTTGTTGCAGTCCTAAGAGTTAATTTTACTTTAATGCTGAAGCAAGATCTTTTAACCTTTATGTAATGATGTGATTGAAAGTTATGTTATTATTAATCTTTTTTGCAAGAAAACAGGGTAACAAAATGAATCATGAGGATGTAGACACTTCTTATGTAATAGCCATCTGGTTGTATAGTACTAAGTTACTGGTTTATATCTTCATACAAATCTTCAAGAACCATCGTAGAAGGTAGCATTACTGTAATGTGTCAACACCGTGGAGTGAATCAAACCTCTTCAGCCCCATGTAGTGGACTTATTTAAATGTGTCTGCATTATTTTCGTCATTGTTTTTCTCTCTGTAAGTGCCCAGAGGGTGATACAGACTTCCAGAGGCAGGTTTCTGAGAGAAAGGGTTGATTTCTGTGACAATATGAATGGGAATGGGTCACACTGGAATTGGAGGAACTGCTAAAGAAATACTCCTGAGGCTTGTGAGGGCTACTACCACTATAAAATGCCAAGTTAAATAATACAGCATGGAAAATGAGACGGAAAATGGCAAGTGCGCCAGCAAGACAGAAGGAGGATTAACTGTGCATAGCTACGATAGTCTGCCATGTAGCTACAAAGATTTCTGAAATCTGCAGCATCTCTGGCCTCTATTCTGTCCTTAATCAGTCAGTGGCCTCTGTCATAGTTTTTAAGTGATGATCCCAGAGCAGTGGCAATTCTTTAGTCTTTTCTTAAACCTTGCAGAGATTTGTTACCCTTTTACTTTCATTGTGTATTCTGTCTGTCTTAAGCAAAAGCGTGGGGAAGGTTTCAGAGGTAATTCAAACTGTAAGAAGTGTGAATCCTGATGAAATTTATTTTCTTAATATTAAAATAATTCTTTTGCAGTTGTGGAGGCATTCCTATACAGCTTCATATTACATCTATGATTTCAGTAGCAGGTCAGTACAAGATACAATTTTAACATTATTTTGCAATGAAATGACATTTCACTGATTTCTCTTAGCTGCATTTTGTTTTTTTCCAGTTCTGTCTTAGATGCCAGCCTACTACATAATGATACACAATATATATCCTGGTCACCTGTTGGTCACAAACTGGTTAGTAAAGATAAGTGAAATTTATATGAAGTCATTTTTGTACGAAGGTCACTTTGTCTGTATCCTTCACGTTTTGGGAATTTCCTACTGCTGGATAAAGTAGCTGAACTACTTTCCGAGTTGACTGTTCTTGCTGAAAAGACTCAAAAGTCCCTGTGTGTGTTTTGTTTTGTTCTTTAATGAAAATGCATTCCTGAAAGTAGTAGTGGTCCCAGTAGTCATGAAATGCACAAATACACAGGAACTTCATGTTTTTACAGTTGCAGACAGTAGGTCATCCCGCTCAAAGGCAGCAGCGTTAAAGCTGTCTACTTACTCGTCAGTGTGATTTTTATCTCCTAATTACACCGTAATCAATGAAGTTTTATTTCATGGGTGCATGTAACGGGGATTAGAGGATCAAAATACCTCTTGTTCTCTTTCCCACTGTCCTTTGCTTCCTCCTCTCCTGCCCAGTCCCTGGTAATAGAGGCAACCACTGTGTTCGCAAGGCTTGTGCATTGGCTGTGGTGAGCGTTGGATCTGACTAAAGAGCTGTCCTAAGAGAATGTGGTGTTTATCTATTCTTACTGCTTTTAAAATAGAGGTTATAGAGCCCAGCTACAAAAGCAGAGGATCTTGAAAAGAGCCTTTTGCATCTCAAAGAAAAGCTCAGGAATAAAACTGTGTTGATCAGTTGTTGGAAGAAGAAAAACGGGGGTGATTAGAGAGGCTGTCCGGTGCTAAAAACTGGAGGAGTTCTGAGCACTGCTGAAGAAATGCACCATCTTTGCAGATCTGTTAGCAATGCCAAGACCCCCATCATTTTGTCAAAGTACTTACAGTTTTATGTGAAAGACAATTTAGTGAAAAACGGCTCTTGATGCAGGAAAATAAGCTTGTGTCTCAGCAGAAAGTGAATAGCAAGGTTTTCAAAACTTGATACAGTAATCCTGTCACTTATCATAGTTGATTGTTCTTTCATCTAGATCTGAAGTTAGGTTGCTACATGTGATTTGTATTAGTAATTCAAGTTTGTTAAATATCAATGATGTTTGGTGAAATTCAACTTTAAAGGCAATTTTTTTAATGTGATATAAATTTCCTGGTAGATGAGGCAGAGGAAAGAAGTAGGATTTGCTGTAATGTAACTGTAATCACAATGATGTTTTGCAGGCATATGTTTGGAATAACAATGTTTATATAAAAGCTTCACCAACATCACAACCTGTGCAAATAACTGAAAATGGACAAGAAAATAAAATTTTCAATGGGATACCAGATTGGGTTTATGAAGGTAACTGTCAAGCATATTTAACCTTGTGTTATGATGTAAATTGTAATTATTTTATTTTAACTGTTATTTCTTATCTTTGAAAAGTTCAAAATAACCTAAGTCTGTATTTTAACAGAAGCATGCATCCTTACCTGAGGTTAATACCTGGCTGCTGTAAGGATCTAAGAATAGAAACAGGTTTGCCTACCTTGCAGCACGTCACTGGAAGTCATAGTGTGTGAATTAGCTTCATATGATAGATTGTAACGATTGATCTGATGTCTCATTTCAAAACACCTGCAAACAGTCTGCACTTTGGTATCTGAACTTCAGTTAAAAAAAAAAAATCCAATTAGAAGCTAATGAGATCAGTACCTAAGATAGAAGAGCCAGTTTATCAATTATAACTTTAATGCATTTGCATCTCTTTCAGAGGAAATGTTTGGCACCCATTCTGCTCTGTGGTGGTCTCCAAATGGCAATTTTGTGGCATATGCGACGTTTAATGATACAGAAGTTCCTGTTATAGAGTATCCCTTTTATTCTGAGGACACCTTGCAGTATCCAAAGACCATTAGAATCCCATATCCCAAGGTCTCTGTTATTTATTAAACATGGTTGTTCTGCAGTTTCATTAAGAGAGTAGTCTCATTTAATCAGTTTCTGCTAATGAAAATATTGTCTGTCTCTCCTCAACAGCTTGCTGTGATTACTCTTTCTGAAGTCAACAGCATCTGGCAATGTTAAAGTGTTTTATTATCTCTAGGGGAAAGCAAAAAGAAAAAAAAAAAGTATGATTTAAGATTTTGGGTTTTTTTCACCAGAAAATTTTGAGATAGGAAGGAGATGTTGAGATAAAAAGCTTTTAGGGAATTGAAGTTGGTACAAAGCATTTGGCAGATGTATGTTGTGTTAGGGTTGCGCATAGTATTGATAAAGGAATCTTCTTCAACTAATGTGGCCTTTTTAGGTTTTGTATGCTTCCTATATTGGGTTGAAGGGGAGGAATCTGCCCACACCTAAATTTCTTTCAGTTTTAGCCTTTAGTGAAGCCTTCAGTGCATGTAGCTCCTTCTCTTCCTCTTTCCTCTCCACATGACTTAGTGCCCACAGCTTGTGGCACAGTTGGCGCTGGACTAAGGAGTGTGGAAGTCAAGAGTCCGATATGCTCCACGACCCAAACAGGTTCTTTCAGATGTTCTACATGTGGAAGGTTTCATGTTTAATACAAGATTTACCTGTGTGAAGTTATTTGACATTACACAAGATTTTCATTAAGCAGAGGGATGCAGCAGTGCACTTAAAATAACAGTACAAATAAAATTTACACTTGTACAGTGTACAACAGTTGCACTGCCCTGCTGAATCCCAACACAAACATGGTTCTCGTTGCTGGTCTCCATAGTACGCTCACTGCCACAATGCTGGGCACGTCCCCGTTGTCAGGAAGGAATACATGGCTTGAAACTGCCTCAAGCCCATCACTTCAGTTCTTTTTGTTCATTATGTGGGTTTATATCATCTCTGTTGGGCTGAGGGACCTATATATCTCCCTCATGGCAGTCTGGCCAGGAATATATTTTCACTCTTTCGATTAACTGGGGCAGAACAGCTGATATTGCCGACTGATCACTCAGCCGATACACCTGTTTGTCTGGTGTAAAATCCTCCCTCCGGTCCTCTTTGTGCCAGGTTCAGCTTTCCCTGCAGCAGCTGTGGTCGGTCACTCGCTACCCTTCCCAAAGCTTCAGGGACGCGTGGCCTTTGCCTGTCCCCTGTGAGCCTGCCCCAGAGGGGTCTCTGGTGCTCACTGGTGCTCTGCCCTGTGAGGTGATGTAGGTGTGGAATGAACTGCCCATTTAAATTACACCTTTTATTATAAATTTTATTAGGAGTATTGCTGTCTTCTGGAGGTGGGTCAACTACAGCAGCCTAACTGTTTTGAGGAGGACTTGACTAGTTAGCTTCTAGAGAAGAAGCCTTAACTGACACAGTTACATTGCCATCAGTAGCACTGCATTAAAAATAGCGAGGTACGTGCTTCAGTCACAGCGTTCTGGTATACACAGTTATTATAGGATCGCTTAATGTAAGGTATCAGTTTCCATGAAGAAGCGCTTCACTGTCTGTTTGCAAGGGATTTGGTTCACTGTTCAGTATCGTGTGTGGCATGTGGGCTGAGGTATGGTCAAATACTGCTTTGGGTACAGCAAGCCCTGTGTAGTTAAGAGTGTTTCTAAATGTAGGAGTCTTTCTTGTCTAGAAACACGTAGCTAACACTTTCATATAAAAAAAAATTACAAAGGATAATTTATGTATCGATCTTAAGAACTGCATTTAGGAACTTGCCTTTTCATGTATTTGAAGTTGGCTGGTTCTACCTGACTGTCTGTAGTAATTTCTTCGTCTACATATCACTGAGAATATTGTCTCTTCAAAAGTACAATGAAAAATGTTATTTTTAGGCAGGAGCTAAAAATCCAACAGTGAAATTCTTTATTGTGGATACCAAATCACTTCCCGATTTCCACACTGCTGAAATTTCTCCACCGGAAGAAATAAAATCAGGGTAAGAAAATTTGGTTAAATGTTTGCTTGTTTCTCTCGGTGGGAGAGGAGGAGCTTTTATGTGTGACCACCCTATATTCAATGTATATGGCAGTTTTTCCCAGTCATGCAGCTCTGGTAGCAACAAGATTTACCAGAGAAAATCTGCACAGAGATTATCCTGCTAGTGATTATATATAGATGGCATATTCCATGTATGTTATATTCAGAATGTGACAAGTTCTTGGCTCATCACATTCAGTGGAGTCTAACTATGGTGAAGTCATTTCACAGTACAACTTTAATATGAGCAAGTTTTGGTATAATCAAATTATAATATATGTATTCCAATTCACTGGGGGGAAAAAAAACAAAACAAAACCTTAATGGTAAGTGAAGATTTGATTTCACTGGAAGCAGACTCCTTGCTAAGGCAAGGTATCGTGGTTGTCTTCAGATTTATACTTAAAATGTTTGTTTTCTTTGGAAACGTGGTGAAAACCAGCACCTCTCACAGTAAATGGAAAATTGTATTTCTCAGAATGCCACTGGAAATGCACAACATGATAGAAATGTATTTTGTAAAGAGCAGCTTAAGTTGATTTAAAATGCGTGCACACAGAATTTGGTATCCCAGATCTTGGGGTTTGTTTTTTTTTTTTCTTTTTAACAGTATTGTGGAATTTTTTTAGAAGTTTGCTTTTGCAAACATGATGGGTATGGAAGCACAGGTTGTACTGCTAAACTTCAGGAAAAAAAAGAGGTCTGTGCATAAACCAAGCACTTTATATGTGGTGGCCGAAAAGCTGTCACTGGAACATCAGCGCCGTTCTCTTTCAGTGCTCACCACGGTGTACCTGACATCTCTGTGTTAACCCGTGCATGTGAGTTTTTATGAATATGTTGTTCTTTATCCTTTCTCCACAGTAACACTGCAGTGTCTCTGTAGCAGTTATATAGCTGTTGTGCACTGTTTTATTCTTCAGAATTTCGGTGCTTCAGCCCTATGTGTTATGGTCAATTCTGGTTAAGAGTTCTGCTGTCTTGGAGTTGTGTTTTACCTTTTTTTTTAACACCTAATGAAAGCTGAACAACGCTGCTTCATGACCCGGGGAGAGTAACCATCATCTACCTTCCAGTGCTGTACTCGTCTGGCTAAAACAGGCCTTAGTTTTATGGACTTAACCCATTTTTAAATGAATGTAACACTCTGTAAATCAGGTTTAATGCAAAGACAAATCATGTCTCGAATGATAAGTTCAAGGATCAAAATTTGCTCTTTCCCCAGGATTAATACAAAGATAAATCATGTCTTAAATGATAAGTTCAAGGATCAAAACTTATTCTTTATCTCAACGGCTGATTCAGATAGTGGTTAAGCATCAACCTGTGTGTCCTGCGGATGTTGAGATGGCCAGAAGTAGGGAATTTTGCAAGAGCGAGAAAGTATGTTGGTAGGAAAAGGCAAGTGATGTGTAATGTTGCTGTTGACTAGTTTTACTCCTGCAAGCACTTTACTCCTGCAAGCACAGAGTAATGAATGTTACAGGATGTATGTTTATACCACTGTATGCAGGAAAGGGTCGTTTTTGTGGTGGAAAATTCTATTTTTGTTTCTTGGAGATAAATGCTGAGTAAAACTAAGTTGGAACTGGTGGTGTACCTCACCCCACCTGCCTAAATGGGGATTTTGAGGGGCAGTGCCCCACGAATGGTTGCCTGCCAGATCACTATCCAGAACTTGTATGGGCAGCAGTTGAACCCCCAGGTTTGAAGGGGGCACAGAGCACTTCTGTTTCAGAGGAAAAGTTTGATTATTAGTCAAGGAAAGCTGCCAAAACCTGGAATGGCAGTGCTTTGCCACCTAAGCTGATAGGTGAAGCCTGACACTTTTTGCACAAGTGACCAGCGTGAAATCCATACGGCATTTAAACATTGCTTTTAGCATCATTGGTACCGAGGGCTCCTGTTTGCTAACACGGGGATAAAGGCCATGGATACTTCTTGTCTGAAATGATCTGCCTTAAAAATAACTTGTCCTCAGAGCAGAGAGCTCCAGTAAGCCATTGCAGGAATATCCTTTCTCAGCAGCAAATGAGGAAAGGCAGTGCAAAATACTCTCTGCTTACGTTAATTGCAGCTCAGTTAACATTTCATGGGTTGTTGATAACTGAAGCTGCATACCTAGACCCTATACTAATATTTAAATTTTTTTTTGTTTGTTTTTTTTCCCTTGCACTGTCCATCTTGTCTGATAGATGATGTATAGTCTCCAAAATTGTTAACTTCTCACACTTTGAAGGAACAAAAACTGTGGGGCTAATTGCCGTTTTACAAAACAAGGGAAACAGCTGTTACAGGCACATGAAGAAGTTTTTTTCCAAACATGCTCCTGCATTGGGCTTCTATAGTGTTATTGGTCTAAAATATACTGTTTGAAGTCAGTGAAAGTACCAATTAAATGACCTACCAACTTGCCAGCCAAATATGAATGCAAAAATAGACCTTTTTCAAACCAGTTTTCTAAACTAGAAATAAACCTGAAAGTGGTTGGTAACCAGTTGGCATATATTTTTGATCCATCCACACTAATTGTAGTGGTTTCTTTTTCTTTTTTCTTTCCTCTCCTCCCCACCAATGATCATGAAGATAACTCGCTTTCATCACAAAACTTCCCACATATTTTTGTTAACTAACTTTGGGGAAAAAGGGAACATGAACTTGGAACTAAGTCAAATGTGCAAATTCTGGTTAAAAATGTATACTTGCCTTAAGAGGGGAGGTTTGGATTTTTTTAGTTTGCAAGATAGAAGAGATCTAAAATAAGAAAAGACAACTACATCTAACAGATCGTAACAGTAAACAAAACCACTAAATTTTATGTGGTGCCTTTTTAAAATTAATATACAGGAATATTCATTAAAATTATATTTTTTTCAGATACTCCAGTTCTTCATGTCAGCTGCTTGGTATTCTGAAAGTAGAATATTTAAATAGTAGTATGTGTTCTTGTTATATCTCTCCCTCCATTCTAACTAATGGAAATAAGTACTAAATTGAGCGAAGATACGTATCCCTCAGAGTGCCTACAAGCAACCACCTTCATGCAGCTAAGGATAAAATTCCGAAATCCAAGTCCTATACAACGTAATATTGAGAAGAATTTCTTCTAGTTGTACATCATACAAGATTTATGAACAAACAGTCTGGAGTAGCTATTATTTTATGCATTAGAGGATAGTGATCTGACTGTTAGAATTTAATTGCAGCTATTCTGGAAGCGGATATGTACAAACCATCTAATACTTTATTATAACTAAGGCATCTAACTAGCAGCACAAACAATTGACAAAAAATGACACAATTAGGTTTGCATCATTGTTTATTGTCGCAGAGTAGATTGAAAATCGCCAGACGAGCCTCATTCAGTGGATTGCGGAATGCTATTGTATAGAATGCTATTATGGAGAGGATTTTAAGTATCTAATGTTATCGTGTTTTTCAGGGATCATTATTTGAGCGTTGTAACATGGGTAACAGATGAAAGGGTCTGTCTGCAGTGGCTCAGAAGAATTCAGAATTTTTCAGTCCTCACGGTCTGTGATTTCGCAAGTGCCACTAGAAGTTGGTCATGTCCACAGGTAAGAAAACTGAGGCGAGAGAGTTGCAGTGCTTGATAAATGAAACTAGAAAGGAGTTAAGAGTACTTACGTATGTTTATCTTTGTAGAAACATAGCCTGATGTAAAATGAACATAATTGTTGTGGGATTGTTTGTTTTTTCTTTCTTAGGAAAAACAACTTAAGGAAGAAAGTAGAACTGGCTGGATTGGCAGAGTGAGTATTCAATTTCTAAAACTGCTACATGCTAAATAACACTGATAATTAAGAAAATTTCATTTGAGCCTCTTGCCAGTTGCAGTGCCTCTTGTGTGCCGGTCTGATCCATTCACTTGTTGCATTTTACACAGTATAGGAAGAAATGGTCTCCAATGGAGCTGCTGTGCCACCCCACTCCCAGTTTTAAGCCTTTCTGGGTGTGGGGTTCCAAACTCTCAGTATGGGCTGACAGTGCAGCTGTAACTGCAGCTGTAACTGCATCCTCGGAGACCCGTGCATGACGTTGAGCTTACCAAAAAGCAGAGCGCGCTCTCCAGACTGCTTTTTAATCCTGACCTACTGCTTTCGTAGCAGTAGATAGGCAGGGAAGTGCAGGAGCCAGGACTGAGAATTCCCTTTGTTCTGGGGTAGTTGTCAGCTATGCTGGTTTGGCTGCTCTCCAGTCTTTCTGCCACCTCCAGAACGATAAAATATATTAAGTGTATCCTGGAACCTTTAAATTCTATTGAAGGAAAGCACAAAACTCATTTTTAGCGGTTTGGGTTGCAACAAATCATCCCAGGTTCTCCTTGGGGTTTCCTATTTATTTATTTCCCCCCCACCCGAAATATCCATTGAGGAGGACTGGAAACAAGATGGATGTAACTGACCAGATTAAAATTTTCGATACCTTCTGCCAAACCAGTCGCTGCTGTCTGGATGATGCTTTCCAAGCTGCCTCTCAATCCTTTTGTACATGGTAGAGAGTAGGCACCTAATGAACTACACAGAAGATCTGGGGGAAGTGAAGCAGAGATGCAAAAGTTCAGACTTGGAGGGAGAAATGAGTTTCAGAGTTTTTGATGAGAACACAGAGTACACTTTCCACTCCCGCATTTTCCACACACTGATTATGCTTTAGTCACTAATTCACTTTTGAAGTCAAAAATGAAAGTTTAAAGAAATGCAAAGAGGGAGGCAACAGCAGGGATGAAATCATCCGCAGTATGAAGATGAGAGATCAACCCACCTGCTGTCAAATTTGATATGGAAAGGAAGGCCTTAACGCTGACACATTTTGCTTCTCTGCAGCAAAGGCTTCACAATTAGACAATGTGATGATCAAGCTGCAGACTTTGTAAACAGTTGTGCAAAATGAGAGGGCAAAATGCAAGTCTGTGCCATTAAACTAGGTTGTTGGTTTTTTGTTTCTTTTAAAGAGACAACCCACATCTTAGGAGCTGTTGGAATAGAAAGATAATTTCTCTGTATGATCCTGGGATTTGAGAAGGGAGTGGAAAGTAGGGAGGATTGAAGAGGGGATAGGAAGGGTTTATTTCCTTTTTTTTATTCTTACCTACATAGAGGTGGTAAAATGAAACTTGATTGATAATTGATTTTTATATACATAGGAGAGATGTATATATACGTATGTACTTATATACAGTTCATGTACATGTATATACAAACTTAAGTAAATTATATACGTATGTAAGATACAGACATATAGTCCTCTCTTTGTATACATCTATAGTGTTTTTTCCTTTTTTTTCAAAAATAGCAATGAAATTACGCTTAATCTAAGAATGCTCAGAACAGCCTGTGTTACTGCATGAGGCTTCCAGGTCATGAGCTAAGTTAGAGCTTGCCAGTTGAGTTGAAGGAAAGTCACACTTCGAAAAAGCAAGACTGCGATAAGGGAGAAGCTAGCAAAATATTTGCCAGGTTATTTTTTGCAAAAAATACGGCATGGGGAGAAGGAGAGATTATCTGAAGTGCATGAGTTAGGAAAACTCAAGTTCTGTCACTGTTTGCTGAATGACCAGAGGCGAGACACTTGATGTTTCTGTTCCCCTTTGCATTTCAAAAATGGATATAAAATCTCATAGGTAATTGCATTGCATAAATTGGCTGATTAACACTTAGAGGTTTTGGACATACATCAGCAAAATAACTTTTATTTCATTCAGCTCAATTTTATTCCTCTGTTTCTCTGTCTACCACGTGGAGCGCACGCAAATGACAGTCAAAAGAAGGAATGCATTTCCGTCATTCCCAGTTGATAAGTGGATAGTTCCTTCATGAAAATATCGTTCCAGTTTGGATTCTCTGCCATTCTGTAATCACCTGTTTAGTAGCAAAATTTCCTCTTGGAAAGCAGCTTGTTTTCTTTGAAAAAAGGAGGACATGTTTCACTATCAAGCTAAAAAAACCAACAGCCCTAGGGGTTCAAAGAATTCGTTCACAAATGCATATTCTAAAATGAGAAATTCAAGGAAAATGTGTATTTAGAGTATTTACATTGCTGAAGGTTACAGCTGTGTTGGTTTTGGACAGAATAAAACAATGTCTTTAAAAGTAGATGCACATACTGTTCCCTAAAATGGTAGGAAACTGTACGACTTCAGTTCAAGGGAAGTAAGAGAGAACATTGGTCATTACTAGGGCTAATACTCAATTCTACTGCTTAAGGAGCAAGAAAATAATTTTAAGTGTATTTACTTTTAAGGGTAATGGCTACCAGTTCTATCTCCTAAGTCGGTGCGCAAAAATTTTTGCAGTATGTTCAGTGATGCATTGTTTTAAGAATTGAACCTCCTGTTTTAGAGATATCTAAATTTATCACTCTGGGTTTGGAGTTTTGTTATTTGCTTCAATAGACATCTCTCTTGTGTTCAAGTTTCAGCCATCTGCCCCTCACTTTGCACCCGACAATGCTACCTACTACAAAGTCTTCAGCAATACAGCAGGTTACAAGCACATCCATTACATAAACAGCTCACAGGTGAGTGATAAGGTGGAGTACAGTCACTGCTGACTTGTGTTTCTCCTGGTGATGGAGTAGCTTCACATTCTATTTTTTCCCTTACCTATGCCCCCTCTCCAGGCTCCAGTACCTATTACTACAGGAAAATGGGAAGTGATCAGCATAGAAGCTGTAACCAGCAACTTTCTGTAAGTATTGCAATTAAGCTGTTGATTCCTATCAGGAGGACTTGTAACAGGGGTCTAAGCAAGCAGGGAGGGAGAATGGGGAGAAGTGGCATTTAACTCATTAAAAATCTGATCTAAACATGTAAGATGAACCTTTAAATATTGTAGTAAATAATTTACTAAACCCAATATGTTTTGCTTTTATAGGTACTACATTAGTAATGAAAATGGTGGAAAGCCAGGAGGAAGAAATCTTTATAAGTAAGTTGTTTTTTTTTTCCTGCAGTATGAGTGAAATATATGTTCATGAAAAAGAAACTTTGAGAAAAAGTATTGCAAAATATAAGGTTAGGATGTTCACAGTCCAGTGTGGAATCCTGTATAGGATATTTAATGAAAATTGGTGTAGGAGTATAGAATGTAAAAATAACTAAAATATTTTTTCTGTAAATTTAGTTAATAAAGGGAAATTGTGAAAAGAAACATCCAATTCTCAAGGAACAAACCCCTAAAGAAAACATCTTATGCTTTTTTTTTTTTGCTATGATTATAGTCCCAGTATTAATTGAACTCTAAAGTCTGTTTTCTGTAATTTTTAAATCAGTAAGGTCTTTACTCCTGGATTTTAACATATTTCTATTGGTCATCTTATTTAAAAAGCATACATTTGTTTACCATAGCTTTAAAAAATCATCTCTGAAGTGAAGCTCGTCTACTTTACAGAGTGCTCTTGGAAGGCAGTCCAAATTCCACTAAATGTGTTAGCTGTGATCTGAATCAAGAAAGATGCCAGTATTATTCTGTGTCCTTCAGCGAAGACGCACAGTACTATCAGCTAAATTGCCGTGGTGAGTATATCCAGTATTAATTGACATAAACATGACTCACTGATTAGTTGAGTGGGAAAGTTCACTTCATCAAGATCTCGATATGCACTGCGTAACAATGATAGGTGTTGATATCCTTGGATAAATGCACTGGCAGTGGAAGAAACATACGCACAGAATCATAGAATCGTTTAGGTTGGAGAAGACTTTTCAGATCATAGAGTCCAACCGTTAACCCAGCAATGCCGGGTCCACCACTGAGTTACGTCTCTGTGCACACGTATACACATCTTTTAAATACCTCCAGGCATAGTGACTCAACCACTTCCCTGGACAGCCTGTTCCAATGCTCGAAAGCCCTTTCCATGGAAAAATTTTTCCTAATATCCAATCTAAACCTCCCCTGGCACAGCTTGAGGCCATTTTTTGTCTTGTCCTGTCTTTTGTTACTTGGCAGAAGAGCCTGACCCCAACTGCACCACAACCTCTTTCCAGATAGTTGTAGAGAGCAATAAGACTTCTGCTGAGCCTCCTTTTCTCCAGGCTAACAACCTCAGTTCCCTCAGCTGCTCCTAATAAGGCTTGTTCTCAAGACCCTTCAGGAGCTCTGTTCCCCTGGCACCTCAATGTCTTTCTTGTAGTGAGGGACCCAAAACCGAAGACAGGATTCAAGGAGTGGCCTCACCAGTGCTGAGTACAGGGGAGCAATCGCTTCCCTAGTCCTGTTGGCCACACTACTTCTGATACAAGTCAGGATGCCATTGGCCTTCTTGGCCACCTGGGCACAATGCAGGCACCTGTCGACTGACAATCCCAGGTTCTTTTCCACTGAGCAGCCTTACAGCCCCTCTTTGCCAAGCATTGCCTGAGCTTGTTGTGACACAAGTGCAGGGTACGACACTTGGACTTGTTGAACCTCATACAACTGGCCTTAGCCCATCAATCCAGCCTGTCCAGGTCCCTCTGTAGACCCTTCCTACCCTCAAGCCCATCAACACTCCTGCCCAACTTGGTGTCAGGTGCAAACGTACTGAGAGTGCGCTCGACCACCTTGTCCAGATCATTGGTAAATGACCCTCGTAGGCTCAAAAGCACCTTGACAAAGATTACAAGGATGAAATATCTATCAGTGGACCCAGAAGAGGTGCAAAACACTCCTGTCTGCTGTGCATCTTCTCAAGAGCTGCATGGGGAGCTCTTGCTCTAGAAGGAATTTGGGGACTCTGAGAGCAAGGCAAACAACAGACTGAGTAAAGAGAAGTGCTCTATGTGTGGGAACAAAATTAAGATAGATAGTGCTGTTCAAAAAAACTGAGTGGCAGTGTTGTCACTCTTGATTTGTGTTTGTGCTAGGTACTACAAGGAATAAATTAATCAAAGGGTGGGAAAAATGAAATCTCTAAAATCTACCTTAAATTGAAATGTATATTGGTTTTTAAGATGTCAAAATCTTCCTTGATATGTAGGCCAGAAGGACAGACAGCAGAGGCAATTGTTCAACCACTGTAAAAATGGCTGTTTGAAGAAGGCTGCTGTGGTCTCTCTGTGTGGCTAGGCTCACTGATTTCCAAACCATGGGCCACAACTGATGGGTAGACTTTGCTAAAGTGTAGAAGTTTAAGTCTTCAGTACCTCACAATGATGTGCAAGACAATCTGAATATTTTGTGGAATTCTGTGACTTGAGTTTGGGCCCTACAAACTTGAAATCTGGCTTGTACAGACTGGAGGGAAATGAGTTCTGAGGTTTGTGGTTCATCCTCTTCAAATTTACAAGGGTTGTGTTTTGAGATAGCGTTCATAAGTGAAGGCTTTGTGCTCTTTTAACAGGTCCTGGCCTGCCCATATCTACTCTGCACAGAAGCAGTGATGATCACGGTAGGGGATTGTCTTAAAATATAATTTATATTGAGCCAGAAAATTGCACTGTAAATTTATTTGAATTTTATTCTCATTGCTTAGTGTAATAATTTAAATGTCAGTTATAAAGGGTAAATTTAGTTTCAGTTAATTACTGTAGTATAGTTAACCAGAAGAATAAATTATATAGCTTGGCATATGTTTATTCATAGTTTATTTAATATTATTTTACATTGTGCTAGAAAACAGTGAGTAATGTGTGACTTATTTACTGGAGAATTGTTCAGATTTTCTGAAATTGCCTTTAGATGAAAAACGGGGAAACCAGCTTTCTGGTTACTAAATTACTGCAGGAAAACAATAATGTAAACATTGAATCTGAGAGGAAAAACAAAAACTGCAGTAAACTAAGACTGCAACGTAGCTTGCTGTCATCCAAGATTGAATTTTTTAAGTGGTTCATGACTAAAAGAGCAGTGCATTTGAAAATAATGTATTTAATTTTTGACTCTTACTAATTCTGTTGTTTAGTCCTCAGATACCTGGAAAATAACACTGAACTGGAAAATTCATTGCAAGATATTCAGATGCCTTCAAAAAAAATTGACTACATTACTGTAGGTGGATACAGTAAGTTCAAAAATATCTTTTACCCTTCTCTCCCCCTTTTACCAAGTGCTTCAAGATCTTTTGCTGAAAAGCATGACAGAAAAGAAGGGTGTAGTGGGGATTGTGGCAGTTATTCAGCACTTAGAGGCAGGACAAGATTTTTTATTTTCTTCTTTTTTACTTCTCCAAACATTCTATGTTTTTTTCAGAAATACCAAAATATTCCTATGTTAAATGCACTTTTTCCCTAGTGTGGTGTCTTGATGTTTTCATGATGAAGTGGCTTAACTCCTTTATTCCTTGATAATTACCTGAAAAGCAAAAGTCCCTAACACTGCATTAACTAAATAATTAAGAAGAGTGGGGAGAGGGGCACAAATTGTTCAATTTAAATCGAATTATGAATTCAAGCAGGTCTGCATTTGAAGGTGCAAGTCCCTATGACTTGTGTTAGCAGGTTGGAGCAGTGGACAAGAAATTCAGTTGTTATCAAAAAAACGGACACAGAATCTAAATGGAAAAGCTTGCAAACTGATTTAGGCTGCATTTCAACCAAGTCACCTTTGACTTTGCGTAGGGGAATATTTGGATTGAGTAGTCGTGTTCTTAAGAGTGCATTCACGCTCCAGGACTACAGAAACCTGTGAATACTGACTCGAACAAAATGTTAGAAAACAAACTGCTCATGGTTTGCTAGGGGTGAATTTGCACATCTGGATACAGAAGCTTTCTTAGTGTCTTCCTGGGCTGGGGAACATCACGTAGGCCAGCAGTGGGAGGCCTAGTACCTGTCTAAACTCTTCTTGCTCCAGCCTTTGCTACTACCTTTTCTCTTCATGATAAACTTTCTCTTGATATAACATATGAGTAGTATTAATGGAATTCTGTTTACAAACTGTATTGAGTTCTGTCAGTCATTGTTAATGGTTCTTTTGATGCCTCCCTCCTTCTACTGTTACCTTATTTATAATAACTCTCTTTATCCTTGTGTTTTCTATCTTTTATTTCTGTCACATTTTACTAGGGCTAAAGATGAAATCTTCCAGGCAAGATGGAAATTTAAGATGTTCTTCGTGCTATCAGTTGTATATTCATCTTTTTATTCCTTTTTATTCTTACTGCTTCATCTCTTCAGGGTAAAAGCTTTTGGGTAAGGGGACGCTATTTTATTGTCACAAATAGGAGAAATCTGTTTATGTAGTCCTTCAACTTCCAAGTCTGTTCACAAATCCATGAATATTATCAAAGAAGAAGGTGGCTCCCATGACAATAAAGTATGCAAAAAATAAAATTAATGTTTCCTTATGTTCAACCTAGGTTGCTATTTTTTCAGTGTTTTATATTGATATCTGGACAAATGTTTGTAAAACTTGCACTTTGGCTATTACTGTATTACTGCAGTGCAATCCTTTGGCATTCCTTCATGTGTCCTTTGCAGCATCAGTTTTTTTAAGATTCATGAGTGAACAGGTGAGCCAATCAGTTTGCAAAGCTTGTATGGTGTGGATTTCACATGTTCAGCTAGTCTTCTGCCAGCCTGGGTGGAAGGAGTAACATAGATGGAACTGGAATCAGTGTTGCTTGAGAAATGGTAGACATTTGGATAAGTTTCTGGAATGTTCTACAAACTGTCAGGCAAAGCCTATCTGGCAGGTTTGAAATAGTTGGTTCTTTTTGTGCTGGAAGAGAAATTTGAGTAGAGAAGCGTTTTGGAGCTACTGTCAGACGTACCACTGTAGAGACTTTTCAAATTTAACATGTAAGTTTATAACATTGAATAATGTCATGAGACAGCGTGTTGAGTCCCCAAATTTTATTATTGTTGGCATTCCAGTTCCAGACTTTCTGCTAACTTAAGCTGTAAGACACTTAAAAAAAATTCGATTAACTAGAAACTTTTACCTATATATATTAGGGCAGTTCAGAAGAAACTGCTTTTTCAGGGGGTGATTCAAATGTGCTCTTGTATGAATTGCAATACATGTCAAATTATTTCACTGGAGAACTGACCTAAGTCAAACTACTATCTTCAATTTTAGACCTGTGGTATCAAATGATATTGCCTCCCCATTTCGATTCATCAAAGAAGTACCCTCTGCTCCTTGATGTGTAAGTCTTCAAGTTACATGTCAATGTTGTGTTAATAATCACTTTCATCTACTTCAAATGCTTTTAATAAGATCAGGAAACAAAAAACTGGCAGTTTTCTAATTACTTCTTGAAGTAGTTTGAAGAGGGAATGAGGAGAATGAGGTGTATCCTAATTCTTGATAGATTCCTGTACCGTAAGATGACGTAATGCTTAACAAGCAGGTATTTTGCTGGTGGTGGTGAGGCAGACACATTCTGTATCTTACCTAAAAGTCAGAATGTTAGCATTAGCTTACTTCCTTCTCTGCTCTTAGAGTTCATTAGAAATAATACTCAACAAAATTATATTCCAGAATGAAACCTTGAATAAGCTGAAGTAGTGAATGTGATGTTGCATTTTCTCTGTGATACTTGACTGTGAACTGGTGTTGGTGAACTGTGTCCTACGGTCAGAATTGCGTTTGCTGGTTTTTTGTAAATTCAAGACCATGAGCATGTGCTGTTTGGTCTGTTCTTCCTCGTGGACTCTGTTCATACTGGTATGTTTTCTTCTGACTGGGAATTACTGAACTGTAGCTATTCATTAAAATAGAAATGTTAAAGTTTTCCTCTTTTATGAAAAGCAGACTCCACAAGGAAACTAGATGTGAATTGTTAGATATATTTTTATATAATGTAATTTGGTAGCACTGTAATACTTTTTGACATGCCTGTTGATCATTTTAATGAGTAGTTGGTGCTCTTTGATTCTTAAGACTTATTTTGGTTTTGATTGACTTTAATTGATTTTTTTATTGACTTAACTGGGCCTTTGTCAGGATCACCTCTGCCTCAAAAATTCCTTTGGAAATGTCAGGACCTGTAGCTTGATCTAGAGATTTATTAGTAGTTTTTTCTTTGCTTTTAAAAACAGGGAAAAATGTTTTACAGCGCTGTAAGAGCCACTTTCCCATTTCTTACTCTGTTGAACAGTGGCTGGAGAAGTACACTATAAACAGAACTTCATCACCCAGACACTCACAGAGTATGATTTCACAGGGTCAGGTGATTCCAAATATTTTAAAATAAGAAGTTATTAATACAGATTTGCTTCCTTTTTCTCAGCCTGCATAAGAAGTAGTTTAGTCTATAGGGATGAGACACTAAAAATGCAGGAGAATATCTTTTTTCATGTTTCCAAATGAAGGATATTTGTTGATTTCCAACTTTAACCAAATAAGTTACGGGTAAATGGAACAAATAGTTGAAGAGCATCACTTTGAAGCTGAGATGACTAGATATGCCAACACAAAAAAAAAATTGCTTTGGATTTCTGATAAGCTGCTTAAAGTCAAAATAATGGAAGTTTCTTATAGGAGCAGAAAGCAGTAAAACAACTAAAATCCAGCCTGCTTGTTTGCTTGCTTGCCTGCCTAACGGTTGACATTTAAAAAAAATATATTGCCTTTAGTGTCCAGGCATAGCAGCAGCTTGGAGTCAGTCAGTGATAGCTTTTCTGGTTTGCTCCCTTTTAATTTAAAAGTTTTCCCTTCTTCAGTGGCTGAAAATGGTCATGAATAATTATGTCTCAAAAAATATGGAGAACGTGTGGAAAGCAAATGCCTGAATTCTGTGGCGCTTTTCCCCAGGTATGCAGGACCCTGTAGTCAGAAAGTAGATTATACCTTCCAGATCAGCTGGGCTACTTACCTCGCGAGCACCGAGCAGGTCATTGTGGCCAGCTTCGATGGCAGAGGAAGTGGCTACCAAGGGGATGAAATTATGCACGCGATATACCGACGGCTGGGAACGTATGAAGTGGAAGATCAGATAGAGGCAGCCAGGTGAGCTACAGTGACATGGTCAACACCTGCTCCTTCTTTTCTGTGCTTATTGTGTGCAGGGGGTGGAAGTGAAGGTTTTGCATGGTCATCTTGAAAGAACATAACTAAATTTTGCATTAATTTTGTGTGCTGTGGTGTGTCATTCATGGGCCAACGATCATTTTGTGCTTAAAAAGAGAGAAGAGTTAACAGTCTAATACAAATTTACCATATCTCTGATTTTATAGAGATGATCGCTGTCACAGGCTACCAAGGAACTTGGAGCTGGAAGCTTCAAGCTTTTTCCAAGTTTCTGTTGTGATGGAGTTATTTACATCACAGTTCATGTTCATCACTTGGTTTATGCATGTGAAACCTCACTAAACCGAACAATGTCAGTGTGAATCACTCAGAATCACAAAGAAGTGGTCTTACAGGGTTTGCTTTTTGGGATTTTAAAATGTTAAGGAGTTTAAACAAACAGCATTTCAGAATCTATTTTTTAAACCCCGACTGGATTTACAGTTGTCAGCCTGTTGCTTACTGCTGCAATTTGAGTGCTGCTCCTCTTTTTTTTTTTAAAAAAAAAAAACGGAAACAAGAAGAAAAGGAAAGGACCAAAAATAAAGGCAAGTGTATTAGTGAAATCATACTCAGAGATGTGTTTACTGAATTTCTTAAAGAAATCACCTGCACAGATGTGTTTTCTGAATATCTTAAAGACACACATGCCTGAAGTATTGTATATTATTATATGCAATCACTGAGGAAGTGAGAAATACTTATTTGTACAATAGGAAGAGCCAGGCATGATGGAAAATAGGCACATCTGTATAATGGCACATACCTGCAATCTGTTAAGCATTTAATTATTCTGTTTGCTTTTAGAAAATTTTCTGAAATGAGCTTTGTTGATAAGGACAGAATAGCTATTTGGGGTTGGGTAAGTACTCAAATAAGTTTGGCTGGCTTATTATTGTAACGTCTGTTAGTTGTGCTGCCGTGGGTGTGAGGTGGAGTCATGGCACAGTCCAGTAACTGAACTGATGAAGCACATCTTACTGTGTTTATTGTCCCTTTGCAAGCATTCAGGAACCATTAGGATTCCTAAGAGATTAACATTCAGGAGACATTAGGATTTCTAAGAGATTAACAACAATTTGAAGGGGTGCTGCCTAGCTCTTGTATACAAGGATGACCAATATTTTGAAAAAAAAAGTTCAAATGAATATATATAGAGTGAATATTTATTCAATAGTGTCTCTTTATTTTAACTGGATAACTTTATTTTTTAAAAAAAAATATGTAAATTTACATATGAACCGGCTGTGTGACATGGTGGTTATGTTTTTACTACCAGCCAGAAAATATCTATTATATTGTTGAGCTTGGCTGTGTTTTATTTCAGTGGTACTTCCAACCAGAGACCACATTTCCCTGACTTGATGTGTCTTTAAAACCTGTCACAGTAGAGTGGAGTGTTTAATAGTATACACATACCCCCCCAGCTGCAAGGCTGCTCAGTACATATGTGGTGTTAGTGCTATCTATTTGATTCAAACTCTGAACATTTCTCTGAGGCTGCAGTTTCACTTTTTCTGGTATCACAGGGAGTGTTTTTGCGTGCTCTGTTTCAACATACTGCGATTAAGTTATGTGCAGGATTGCACGCAGGATCTTGAATTGAATTGCTAGCTGAAATTTGGTCGCTGCTAGTGACAGGCACCGGTGAATATATTGCTTTTTGGCAAGATAATGATGGTGGCCTTAGTAGTTTTTTCTTCTGGGAGTAAACATCTCTGTGCTTATGAAGTCAAGCGCAGCATTAACTTCAGTGGGAGAGAAGTGCTTTCTGCAGAAATGGAGGCCTTAATGCATTCCCGTCTTACTGCTTATGAGCCTCGGGATGAGTAGTTGAATAGCAGTGCCCTGCGGAGCTCGGTTGGAGTTTGCATCCTGGATACTAAACCTGTGCGCAAACAGATTTTCTTTATCTCTTGAATTTTCGGAGTGTGAGCCCCTCATTGTCAGACTGTCACTTCTGTGTGTTAGTTCTGTTTGCCGTCGGTTTGGGAGTAATATCTTTACTGTGGTCATGTTAGGCAACGTGTTTATTCCTGGATTTAGTTACTAAGTACATGCACTGCTTTGCTGATCTCACTGGGAGGACATAAATATTGCAGTTGGAGCGAACATTTAAGGGCTTTGAACTAAGATAAGCGTTCCATTTGCCTGTAATTTCTGTGAAGACAGGAATGGGATCCAAAAATTGCTCTTCTTTTTGATTGCTGATGGGCACAGTTTCCTAAATAACCCCATCAAACTACAGTGAGGGCAGTCGTTTGGGCGGTTGGTGACATTGTTTAGGTATCTTGCTGCCTAGATGTTCAAGTGTGTCAGATATTATTTACTCATGTGTGTATCGGGCTAGACGGCGAGTGAATTTTCTGTGCATAGCGAGGAGCGTGTTGCTGCACAGTTCCTCCCACGGACTCAGCAGAAGATCCTTCCCTCCCCAGTCACAGTCTTGCTCTTGACGCTTTGGAGGAGAGTTAGCAAGTGAGCTGCCGTAGGCCTGCTCCGAGGGAGTTGTAAATTTTGGGATGCCCTGGTGCAGCTACTCATCGGGCACGCCGTGGGCCCGAGCTCTCCTGCCGCCCACTCCCCCCCACGGAGCGGGACACAGCGTTTTTTTTGTCTTGTTTCCTGTCTTTCGCTGCTGCCTACGGTGCTACCCAACACTGCCATCCCGGCTGAGTCACAGTTCAGCAGCGCTTGCACCCTTTTTCCCCAGCAAGTTCTCATCCCTCAGCACCACAGCTGCCACGCGCTGTTTGATGCCTGTTTCCCCGACTGAGCAGGCTGGGTGAGATCTGACCCAAATTCAGAAGGGAGTTCATTAATATGGAAAACGCTGAGCCTATAAATGTCTGATGAACCGTTTAGCAGATGGGCCCCATCCTTTTCTTTCCGACTAAAATAACAGCAATGTTTTCTTCTCAGTCTTATGGGGGATATGTGACCTCCATGGTGCTTGGCTCTGGAAGCGGCGTGTTCAAGTGTGGAATAGCGGTTGCCCCCGTGTCACGTTGGCAATATTATGGTATGTGATGGCTTCCTCGTTACAAGGATTCCCATATGTCTTGCAGTGCACATGCTGCAAAGTGTTGATTCATAGTGCGGAACTTTGATTATCTACTAGATGCCATGTAAATGCCACTTGGTCTGTTTTTATGAACTCACAGCTACTGCATTTCAGAATGAAACCAATTCCCTAAATCAGATTTCCCATTTTAAAAAGTCAGATCCACCATTCCAGGTAATCTCTTTCACCTTTAAAGAAGGCTGAATTATTGTAATATTTGTAGTGTTACTGTAATGTGTCTGTTTGCTTTCCAAAGCTGCCATGCGCTCTGAGACCAGTATTGTGTGTCAGAAATCCGTCGCTGTTAGATTTTGCTTCTGCAAAATGCTACTTCACTTACAAGAATGAACTGTGAAGCTTAACATCAAACTTGCATTGTAACTTACTGTGTCAAAGTAGCAGTATCGGATTTGAATTGCCTTCGTTGGTTTTTTTTCCCCTTTAAAGTGTAAAATTTGCATTTTGTAAATCAAAGAATAGCTTGATGTGAGGAAAACCTGAACAAGTGGACAAGTCTGTATGTGCTTCAAGCTTACATTGTATAAGATTGTGGTTGCATGAAGCTATAAATACAGTTATTGGTGTCTTCCTTACAGATTAAACGAAATTATATGCAGTTGAAAAATACAATATGTGCTAGTACAATGTGACCACATTTTGACATTTGTCTGGTTTCAATTTGTCCAAAAACATCGAAGGGAAAGCTTTTCCTGGCGAACCTCTGCTAAATAAGGCATAATTTATCATTCTGTAACTAGCACAGAGGCTGTACAACAGCACATTATGTGCTCTTGCTGGTTCAACAAATCAAATCATACTGCAGGTATTAACAGTAGTTTGTTGAGGACATAGGGATATTTTCATATTGTGTTGGACGTGAATATTACAGTAGAGCAGGAAATATTTTTTAAAGATCAGTATCTCTAAAATTCCACTTTTACTTGATTAACTAAAGGGTTATGGTGGCATACATATTCAACATCAAAAAAGCCCAGTGAAACAACACTTATGAGAAGTCAAATGAACATTACAATATGGCAACAGAGCGTTGATTTGTATGGCTTAAAATAAAGCAGCAAATCTGAAAAAAAAAATGTGATATGCTGAAAAATATGTAGAAAATCAGAAATATTATTTTTTTACTATGTATAACAGAGCCAAACGGAATCCTAATCTACTGCTAAATTTTCATTTTATAGATTTTTAGTCGTAAACTGTTAGATAAAATAGCTAAGATTTTTTTTTCAAATGCTAAGCATTTAGTGCAAGATTTTCAGTATTTTTCTTAGGATTACTGAAAGAATAACAATAAGGTAACATTGACACAAAGTACTTTATTAATATTCAGCATTCAGGTGTCCATGGCAACAAGAAGATTAAATATTCTGAATAATGATGGTTACCTACACGCCTCATTGTGGAAAACCTGTTTTTATCTTTTTAATTTTCAGTATGCGTTCTTTGTATTGTTTGTATCCGAGGGTAAAATTTCTGTTAGACTGAAAAATAAGTAGCAGACTCTGGTTTTGGTTTTGTTTTTTTTTTAATTACAGATTCAATATACACAGAGCGATACATGGGCCTTCCTACAGCAAGTGATAATCTCAACAACTATAATGTAAGAAAGAAATCCCTTTATGTCATTTTGTGCAGTGTGGTGTTTCTTTTCTAAGCCGCTCTTATTTTTCTTTATGCAGTCTGGTTCCTTCCCCATGGGAAGAAATGTTTGTTTCTTCTTTCCAGCTCTAACTGTTGCATTGTGCTTTTAGAGGCTGTAGTCTCATGCATTTGGATTTGTGTGAGGCAGTTACTCCTTGCTGTATGGTGTGGGTTTGCTGTTGTTTGTTTGGTGTGTTGGGTTTTTTGGGGTTTTTTTACATTCCGTTCCATTTGGCTACTTTGCAGACTGTAAAACAAGCTGTAAAAACTGTTTTATTTTAATCACCAAGAAACAAATTTGTTTTAAAATTTAATATGCTCGTGGGCAAACTATGCTTTATCTTAAATGACATTTTCCACCAAAACAAGTGTACTCCAGTTCTTTCTGAAATGTAATTTTTAAAAAATGGGTATTGTGTGAACTTTCTTGCTTTGGGAATCTGCAGGCTTTTATTTTCAGGGAAAGCAACATCTCCTAAATATTAGGAAACTTTGACAGCTACTGTGATCATACCAGACAAATTGCAGACCAACTGAGAGTCAGCAGTGTGAGGGCTGGAATTTTGGCCTCGTCTCCACAAACATGGAGTGTCAAAGGTTTGGTCTAAAATGATTAATGCTTGCCTGGAAGTGAGGGAATTTCCAGGTGTTCTGTTGGGACCAAGAATACCCATAGATTGATTGTCCTCGTTAGGGCCTGATGAATTGAGTTGCTCTGCTGTGTGTCAGCTGCTTTTCGCTGCCTCAAGGGCTTTTTGAAGCGATGGCTCAGCTGGGCGCAGGGCAGAGCAGCACAAGCCTTCCGTAAGGTTTTGTTAAATTTCAGATTCGGGTGGAAGTGTGGTTGCTGCTGGAGAACCGTGACGGTACTTTGCCCTGGTTATGGGGATGTTGCGCAGCGGTGTTCAGCCACGGTGTTGCTGGAACCAGACGTGGGTGTTTAGAGGAAAAGATTCTCAATGTTTGAGTTGGTAAATAGGCTAGAAGATTGTGTCTTGATGCATTAAAAAAAATAAGTGTCATGAGGGAAAAAAGGATGGGAGTTGATGCATCGATTAAAAAATATATAAAATACATGTATGGGCTGAAATGTCTGTTTTGCCATATTGCTGCAGTAATCTAGTTTTCTCAACTACTATATCAGACGATCTGGTCAGAGTTGACTGCTGGAAGAGTTGGTTCTGCGTCTGCCTCTTTAGCCAGCGAGCTGCTTGCGAGGACTGACCAGCAGCCTGCAGCCGCCTGCCTGCCTTTTTCCAAATGTGTTTCTTTAAGGCAGTGGGAACAGTAGGAGGTCTGTGAGGTAGCGTGTAAATAGAAGTTACTGTCGTTGTGCAGAACGAACGTTAACGCTCTGGGTGCACAAAGTCATTCACCAGCTTCACAGCACAGATGGCAACAGAGGACTGTTTAATCCTTTCAAGCCAGGAGTCGGATTTTCTTGGCATAGTATCCATTGCTGGCAATGGCCACGTTGAAACTGCCAGTACCAAAGAGCTAAAGGTTTCAAATGTGTTACTCAGAGGACTAATTGGGGAGAATGGTGGCTAGATGGAGGAGGGGTAATTGCACAGATCAGATTGTCACACTTCACTGCTGCTTCTGGAGATAGGAAAATGCAACTTGAAGTCCTCATTTATTGTTAAAAGCCCCAAATGATGGTATTGCTTGGGGCTTACTTTTCCCATATAAACCTGCAGGGGTGAGGTAGCTTGAGAAGGGGCTTTGTTGCTTTTCATGTAGCATCATGGAAGGGTGGTGGGATTGTGTTGTTGCTGAAGTCCCGTACTGATTTCAGCCCAGCATGTCCCTGGCTTACAGCCCTTTTGTTCCAAGTCCCAGTCCCGATAGCCTGCCTCCTCGCCCCTTCTCGCTGAGGCGAGCTGTTTTCTGAACTGAATGGTTTTTAGCAAGTAAATGCAAAATGAGTACTGAAAGCTCTCGTAGCTGAAGCTGTTAAAGCATTTTTGAGCTGTTAACTTCGTACTGTCAGGTTTGCGTGCTGCATCGTATATTCTCTATCCTGCTATAAAGCTGGCTTGAAAAGTGAAAGGTTGCGTAAACTTTGGATGGTGTGCCCTAATTTAAAAGAAATGAGTCTGTGTACACACCTGCATAGAGAATATGTGTGCTGCTAGGTGTCTTCCTAATGCAGGGTATTATTAATGACTGCGAATATATAGTCTCGAGAAGCCAGTTGTGGTAAGAAGGGTACGCCCTGCGTTTTGTTCCTGTGGCATTGGGTTTGGTGTTTATTGAAGGAAGAGAATCTGATACTCCTTGTCAAGAGTCAAGTCTGAGGGATGACTCATATTCCTCTAATTAGGTATTATCGGTGCCTTTTAAGGTAGCAACTATTGAAAATTAGAGCTTTGTAAAAGAAAGGGGCAAGCACAGGTGGAGCTCCCAGTGTAATTGCGTAGGGATCCTAGGTGGAATAGCAGAGCAGCTGTCTGCCTACGAAGAAATGTCCCCTGAGTAAAAGACTTGAGACTAAATCAGGGCAGAGCTCTGGAGGTCAGATGCAGTAGCCATGGAGAGCATACCGAAGAGACTGTTCAACTTGTGAGAAGATTATTTTGCAGTTCACTCTGAATTTGATATGCTTTTGGCAAGTGTTTGAAACAGTCATAGATTTGGCAATCTTTTTCTAGCAGATTTGAAATGTTCAGTCCTTAAGAACTGCTGCATCATTAGGTTATGCAAAACAGGGTACAATTTTGTAAATATGCCATCTTGTACTGATTTGACATTTGTTCTATTATCTGAGAATATGCTAAAGGGAGAGAGACCTTCAGTTTCAGCCAAACCTTAACTTGTTTGTGGAGTGCTGATAAAATGTTGACTGCTGTGTGATCTTTAGAAAAGCCAGTTACACTCAGCAGGGCCTAATTCTTAGTACTTGTACATGTTACCTTCTCAGAACCTTTGTCCCGGCAGTGGAACTATGAAACACAAGGGGTGAATTAAGCTGTATTTATTTGCTGTCCACTAGAGGTTTGTTCAGCTGATGTAGCTGTTGCTTTGTGCTGCAACTGTGCCTAACTTCAGATTGCTCCCTCTCTCGCAACCTTCTTTTTATGGCTGAAGTACTCTGTCCTTAAAGCACGTTTTAGGGGAAGGGACTCTTCATGTTGAGTATAGGTACAGCAAGTGATGTATCACTTGTGATAAAAAAAAAAAACCTGAGAAAATATCTCTTTTGTGCGTTCTTGCTGAAGTGTTTACAGATAGATTTTGTTTAATGCTTGGAGGGTAAAAACAGTGACATTCTTTTTCTAAAAATGCTTTTGGAAAGTTGAGTTCTCAAAAGTGTAGCTCAAGTCAGCCTTCCACTTGCAGGTGTTTTGCTGTCCCTAAAACCAGCACAGATTTGCTGGAAAAAAAGCTTTTTTAAGCAACTATCAGATTTCCCTTTGCACATGTGGAAAGTAGTTCACTCAAAGGATACTACTTGATTGGGTTTTTTTAATTTATTTTATTCCCAGCACTGAGCCATTACTTTCTGAATCATTCTTTTGGTTGGGTGCTGTACCACTTTGATTCCCTCACTGATTGAAAGTCCTCTCTTCAGGTTTTGGTACTCTCGTAACTATCTGTTCTTACCACATGAGACCAGCAGATTTCAATGGATGGTGTCCTGCTTCCCATGTGCATGGGTCTCCACGTATTAGATGGGATTTCTGGTGCTCTGCAGCCTTTCGGTATCAAAGAGGGCAGTTGCAGTGATAAGGATTGGAGGGTGTTTTTTTTTCTCTCTGCTGAACTTGTTTTTTAAATTTGGCTGCATAACTACAAAGAACTCATTTCACTTATAAGAGGTTTGTGGTATGCTATTCTGCCATGACAAAAGGAATTTAACATTTATGCTTGCTTTAAAGATTCCTGAGTGTATGAGAGACGTAAGAAAATTAGAACGCTTCTGTGTCACGGTAATAGGAAGTATTTGACTTTGGGGGGCTACTAAATGCAAATCCCTCTGCAAGGATACAGCCCTGATACTGATGGGGAAGAAGAAAAATACCCAAATCACCACCTTCCTTTGTTCATAATTTTTACTAGCGTTTTTTTTTCCTTGCCATAGTAGTTTTTAAGTTGGTGCAATATAGAAAAAACTTCCACGGGGATTCAGCCATTTTCAGCAGAGTCCCCTATAGTATGGCTAGCAGAAGGAAGTTTAATTCAATGTATTTCTGCCCCATTGTGCCTGGTTTTCTTACCAAGCCTAAAACACGTTGTCTGTTGTCCCTTTTCTTCTTCCCATTCTCATGGCAGAGCACTCTCCTGTTCCTTTTCCTTGCCCAGATTAAGGATCTTACCTGCAGTCCTTACTTTCTTCATGCTTGGGTACCTCGTCACAGTGGCAAGGCAGGTGGTTACCGTGTTCCAGGGAATATGTTGTTAATGTGTCTTAAGTTTCTTAATGAATCTCAGCTGCTGATTATTTTTTTTGTCACTGTTACTGTTTTTCAATTCCCAAAATATAGCTTAATTTCTGTTTATAGATTTGGTCAGGTGTTTTCTTCCTTCAGGCATTTCCCTACTGTGTTTGGAGGAGAGTATTGTTTTAAACTAGCGAGCCATTCTTACTTGAGACTGATGACTTACCTACGGGTAAACCTAGTGCACATTTCGGTGGGGAAGATAACGCATGTAGCCTCTACAATATCTGCTCCTCGCTATCATAGGGTGCACTGTTGTCATGGCAACATTTTTTTTAACTTGTCTGCAGTTGCACAGGAAACCTATGGCAAGTGGTGTGCTGCAGGCTAACAACATGTTAGCGATGCATTAAATGTGTATCTCACTCGCAAAACTCTTCCCCTCTGGAATTGCCTGTTACTTCGCAAGCATAACCCCCGGTAGTGACTGCAGACCAGTGCGGAACGGTTCGAGTGTGAGCACGGCACTGTCGGAGATGAACGTGCTGCTTGGGGGTCCAAGGGTGGGGAGGGAGCTTGGGTGGTTGTTTTTAATCTGAAAGACCCCAAACTGTGTCAACAGGAATCAAAGTCAGTTGGTAGCAAATCATCTTCTAATAAATAGCACCTTTTTTCTTTTTCGTTCTTTTTTTTCTTTTCCTTTAATTTCAGAGTTCAACAGTAATGGCCAGAGCTGAAAAATTCAAGGAAGTTGAATATCTTCTTATTCATGGAACAGCAGATGGTGAGTTGCAGTTAATTAGACATTTTAGTATTACAGACAGGTTCGCAATTCTACTACTGACAAAACAAAAGCATGAAGGGGCAAGGCTGTTACATTTACGTCAATAAAATAATACTGCTTTCTGCAACTAATTTGTGTTTCAATCAGCAGTGATGGGGAGTCTACTGTGTTCGTTGCTTTGCTTTTCCCCCAGCGTAGTATAGAAGCAATTTTTTTGTTTACCTTTTCCCTCTTCCACTTTTCAGATAATGTTCATTTTCAGCAAGCAGCGCAGATTTCCAAAGCTCTGGTTGATGCTGAAGTGGATTTTCAAGCAATGGTATAGTTCGTTTTTGTTTATTATCCTACAAACGGGTTTGTATTATGAGATTATTAGCAAAAGCTCCATGTTCCTAGGTATAAATCAAACGCCATCTTAAATGAAAGTTCACATGCTTGCACTTCATGTTCAGTAACTGAAACTTTGAACATAATGCACTCGTTTCTTCTGCAGAATACGTATAAAGTATCTTCTTCTATTTGACACTGTTTACCTGATTTTTTCAGTTTGTTAATTTTGTTGTGTTTTCAGCCACACAGCTAAGCCAATTCCAATCTTGCCATGTACCCAAAGTCCAGTGAATAGTATCTCAGGATGTAAGGAACGGTTAACTTCAGCCAAGGCCAGGATAACCTGTCCATCATTTTTGGTATTTCTCTACTGGACTTATAAGACAAATAGTTATTTGCCCCATCTTACTCTGTACATGGAAACTCTGACTAAGGTGAAAGCTCTTCCTTTCATACCTTCTCCCAGCCCTTGGGAGGCAGTGCTGGAACGGATGTATCGAAGGAAGCCCAGTGCAGCACTGCACGGCTGTTCTTCAGCCAGTCGTGCAGGGCTTACCGGGTGCAGATGAGACACCCCTCTAATCTGAGGAGCTGCACCTGCCCTCCCTGGGGGAGATGACGTGATGTATTCATTTTGTAATTTTAGCATGAATAGGTGGTGTATCCCACACACAGAGCAGGGACAAAAGTATCACAGCAGATTCCTACCACCTCCATGCTCACGCTGGGATAATTTTAAATGGCTTGCACATGGTTTTATGTCTGTCATGTTGGAGTTGTGTCGCTTAGCTGTAGCTAGCCCTAACAAGCGCTCTGTTTCTCTTTCCCGCAGTGGTACACTGACAAAGACCATTCCATCAGCGGGCAAGCACACAAGCACATCTATACCCATATGAGCCATTTCATGAAGCAGTGCTTCTCACTGCCCTAGCAGCAGGATGTCAGTTCTTGGTGCTGGTGCTCCTCCAGAAAATTCTCCAGCTAATGTACAGGGAGCCAGTATAAACTACTAGGACTTGAGCTGAGCTAAGGGTCAGCTCTTGGGATACCTCTGTCCACGATGAAATGTTAATCTTTATAATGATTTCTGTTGCCAAGCAACTATTGTATTTTTATTGATTGTGTTTAATCAGGTCTTAACATCATCAGAACACAGGCATGTTGCAGACTACTAAAAAAAGTGCGGTACCTGCTTGAATCAGTACCTTTTGATATTTCGGTCTAAAAGAGAAACAGTCCAGTTTCTGTATTATGAGTGACGAAAATGTCACAGCAACCAATGTAGAGATCAGCTGAGGAATAAAAATAATAATGTTTCCAAGAACAACAACAACAACAAAAAACCAAAAAAAAACAACAACCAACAAAAATGAACCCTGTAGTTATTTCTGTGGAAATACTGATAGAACTTTAAAAAGATTTTGCAGAAATTACCTAATGTTTATCAATAATTATTTTAGAAACAATGCAATGTTACTATTTTCAATGCAGAATGAAACACTTTGTTTACAGCAGTTTACTAAGTTAGTATTTTCTCTGCAATATTTTGGATTAAAATTGCAGATGTCTTGCAAGGAATGCATGTAACCAGCTTTCACCAGAGATTCTGAATGATATCTGAATTGCTTAGTGTCCTATCATCATACTATGCTCACTCTATATTCAAAAGGGCAGCTACTGTGAGAAACCGCACTGGTAAAAATCATCTTACCTGGGAACTCTAGCAGTGCACCACTGTTTCTCTATGGGACACAAAAATCTTTTTATTCGAAGTCTCCCGTTTACTGATGAATAGGATACATTCCTCGCACTCGAACATGAGACATTACAGTCAGTTAAAGCAAGGGGCTGGACTGTAAGTCTCCTGTGAAAATACTATTTGTCAAACCTGCTTTTCCCTGCAGCCTACCAGTAAACTTCTGCTTTGTATCTTCAGCACTCGAGGTAGGCTTCTCCGTCTGAAGATAAGATTAATTCCTAATTAATAGATAGAAAAGATGCAACCCACTTGTACTATAAAATGTGCTGCCTTCAAATAATAAAGACACTAAGTTATGAACGGAGTTGTCGTCCATATCATTGAAAATGTTCATGAAAAAAATGGATTACAAAAAAATCCATTGAAAGACTTAAGGTGAAGTTTCTGCTTTTGTTAATGGAGTGTGACAGGGTTATTTACCACTTAGCTGCTTTGTCTTAGTTATTTGTGTTGTGAGTTATTAGTGACAGCAGGTGTGCATGAAGCATGGAGGAAGACGAGGGAGAATGTCCAGACAGTTTGTCAGCTTGTCCTTAAATGAGAAAGAGAAGTGGGCCCAAGGTGGAAAATAAAGTTTTGTTGCTCTCAAACCAGGACACTGACAAACCTAAAACACCTGGACTCATAAAGTCAGTCTTTTAGGGGAGGCAAACCAGAATTATTACAAATATAATCTCGGGCTTAATGCAGTGGTTCTAATGCAGATGGGCACCGCGGTTAAAGTCCTATGGGCTAGAGGCTCTCACTTGTCTTGTATCCACCTCTCATTCTTTTGATTGGGCACTGGGTCTGGGTTTTGCAGTGTAAAATAAAATTGAAAATCAGTTAGGATAAATATTTATTTTTCACATAACATTTCTTAATTGTGAAAAACACAATAGTCTATTCACATGTACACATAAACTTCTGTAATAAATTACATCCAAGAAATTGAGTAATTTTGACCAGGAATATGAAATTAGAAGTAAATAGCACTACATTTGCTTTATACTGTGTGTGATTTCAGAATGTTAAGATTAGCATTGGAATAGCATTTGAATTCACATGAGAACAGAGTGACTGTTTTAAAATAAAACCACTCTGAAATACTGAACAGAAATACAGAATGCCATTGAATACACTGATTTCTTAATATTCTAAGAGTTGGTCAAGTGAAAGTAATACATTTTGATTGCATACATTATCCGTAACAAAGTCAGCAACATATTAAAACATCATCAGGCTGCTTTCGGGACAAACCAGTATTGAACTTCTATACTAACCTTAAAACAATTGGAATCTTACAATTTATCATCAAGTACACGAAACAAAGCATTTTACCTTAATGCATCAGCATTGTTTTTCCTAAATTTACAAATACAAACATTGAATTAAATGAAAATCCTTCTCTGTGTCCATTAGTGGTGTGGGTTTGTTTTTTTTCCTCCATAAAAATGGCCTTTAATGGGCTTTGTTAATGCTAAAACAAATTTAGAACAGTGACCCTTTTAGTTAGCAGCAAAAAGCAATTATCATTCATGGCTGAAGTAGTAAAACACACACACTCACACGCACAAAAACATTAGAAGGAATATTTTAAATGTGCTGGATGTGGAAAGTTGTTCACTTGAGGTCTTATGGAAAGTTTATCGTAATTTGGAAAGCTGGGGAAATGTCAAAGACCTGAAGGTGAGTTGTTATAAAGATTACAAAACTAATTCTTATTTGTAGGATTGAAAGTTCTACTGTGATAATGAGAATTTGCCTTCATTTAATAATTTAGAAATTTATCTTAAAAAAATTTAAAACCCCGTGAATTCCAAATAACACAATAAAACTTTTGCTCCGTATCTCTTATTAATTTAATATCTAATCTCGAAGTCCTTGTTTTACACAAGAGAACAGCTTGAAGGATCAGGCAGTAACAAAATCCATTATGAAAAATGTCTTTGTAATGGCTTTAAAGCCACATTTTACTTTGCAACGTTGTTTTTATCTTTTGATCACTATGTACCTGATGGAGTAGCAAAGAGCTGTAACAAAACCAACAGCAAGATACTCAATTATTATACATAATTAATCTCTGAAATGATGAGGTTTATAGTTTTAAGTAGCGAGAGGACAATATAAATATGCCCTTTATGTGGCTGTATTTGAGACAATAAAGAGGAAGATAATTGGACAGGTCAGATAACTGCATAGGGGGTACAGTTTGTATCTACAAAATTTTCCCACTTATAAAATAATGAATCGATTAATAACATAATGCAGTTGTTTGGCCTACCATGGTAACATTCATACCATACAAGATGAGATAATAATCACAGATTGCATTTTAAGAAATATTGTACCCATGTTTCACATCAAAGGATGTGGTGGTGGTTTTCAACTAAGGGGAGAGGATGCTTTAATATATTTTTAATATATATT